>NC_060002.1:2103635-2404155 GCF_912999745.1 Papilio machaon
TGCAAAATTACGTACCAGTGAAATAATTTAAGTTAGACCAAATAACACGCAATTACGAAGTATGATGCTACTTCGTTATTGCTCGGTTTTTTAATAAACGAGTTTGCGCCGGACATTTTTATGATATAGTAATAAGATAGACAAAAATAATGTCATTAAAATCAACATATAGATAACCGACAAATCGACAACCCTAGAGAGACATTAGCGGCGGCACAGATAGAGGCAGTCGAAGGGGCTCCAAGCGCCGAGCGCCGCGGTAATTACTTACGAGCGCCAAGAGGAGAGTTCCGCGACTTGACGCGACGCGACTCGTCGCATCCGACTCGACCGGATTTATGAACAACCCGAACGAAGCCGCCACCAAAACTACTCGCTACGCAAAAAACGGGAAGTGTTTTTACACTGCTTGAGGAAGATCTCGTCGCAGATATTCGAGATGCAGTCGTCGCCTCACGTGGTTGTTTTTTTTGCAACGATTTGCATTTGCGACATCATTATAGGGATAGAGATGAGGATAATGAACAGATAATTACGAGTACATTCAACATATTTCCTTAATTAATTTAATGAAACCATTCTGTTTGAAAGGTTATAAAGTCACTGCTTTAATTAACCACAATGATTATATTATAATAAAAAAATTACTAAAAACAACTCAATCCCGATTTCTAATTTACAAGCAAATACCAGATTTTACATATTCAAAAATATTACAAAATAAAGTTATTACAAGTACAACTTCAACAACAACCTCACCATATTTATTGTTTACAAACTACCTGCAAAATGACCAAAGAGATAAGACAACACATTCTCGTGTTAACCTGCTCCACAAAAATAGCTCGACCACAATCGAGAAGGAAGATAATTCGTAATCATTAAGGAGTTTAAAAACACGCAGTTGTACAGTGTAGAGCTAAAGTGCTATAAGTAGGGCTGTCAACTTACAATACTTGAAAAAAACGACGACTAGTGCCATGAAATCTTGAATTCGTGTCCAACCCGAAGACGTTGCAACCCTAGTTGTAAGTAGACGTGCGTCACGCTCACCGTAGTACCTACCGGCTTATTACCCCTACACGTGTGGTTACCACACGTTGCGCCATTTTAGGATTCATCCTAATTCAAAAATACTCATCTAAAAAAAACTAGTATTATAATTATGAGTCGCAATCTTACTAAGAATTCTTCGTAACTTTAGGGAACAAAGTTGATGATGCATTATTGGTTTCCCGAAATGCTCACAACCAGACATTATAAACATGGAACCGAAAAAATGTATTAAAACCAACATCTATTTTCCTGTCAAATACTACTACACTTGTTATAGTTTGAATATATTTCTTGAAAATCAAAAAAATTTGGACGCCCTAGTACTACCTGGGCTGAGCCAACGTCGCGACCCGCGCCCACTGCCGGCAATTACAGCACGCTGACAGGTTTTAGCGCCCGCACTCGATTTACTGTTACATGTGCCTGCGCAGTGAAAACCAAGATAGAACTTTATACGTCGGAAGCGCTCGCAATGACGGACTTTTATAAATAAAACAAAAATACTATATTATATTTTAACACTCAGTGCATCGCAGTAAATAAGACATGGATGTGGGTTTAGTAAGTTTTTCGGTTAAAACGTTATATCCAAGATACAATAAACAACTTGCTTCAATACTAAAAGCTAAGACACAACAAGGCAATAAGCTCTTTTGTCATCATCATCAGCTCGCTATAAGTCCCCACATAGGGGCTCGGAACCTACCCCAAGTTAGGGGTGATTAGGCCATAGTCAACCACGCTGGCTCAGTGCGTGTTGGTTTACTTCACACATATCTTTGAATTTCTTCTCAGATATGTGCAGGTAGCATCACGATGTTTTCCTTCACCGTAAGAACTACGGATAAATGTATATATCTAAATTGAAAAACACATTGGTACATGGCGGGATTCGAACCCAGGACCTGCAAGTCAAGTGCTTAACCTATCCAAAACTATTAGGAAGTAAGGGTTAATCGTTCAAAATTGTTATATAAGTCCTTCCACAAATGTATGAACAAATTTCACACATCATTTGAATGTTAATGTTATTTTAAACAAGTGAATAGCTTTAAAGTGGTCTTTTGCGTAGCAACTCGCGAGATATAAAAAGGGCAACAAGTTACGCACGGTACCCTCCGTAAAACGCACTTCCTATAGGGTCTTTTGTTCGATGAATCATTCTCGTTTATGTTTATACAACTTTTACAATCGAAAAAACGCTTCCCTATCACCCAAATTATATAAATTCTAAAAAGATAACGCAGTAAATGCTTACATGGGTGATTAATTAAATAAAATAAAAGCAATAAAAGTATATATTGTACATTTAAACGATGGAAAAGACACACTTAAACACTGTTGGTTTGATTTTAGTTTAAATAGACACTAGATAAGTACTATACGTGGTTAATTTGCACTCAAAAACTTCCCTAACCTTGAATAAATAGTTGCATTTGGTGTGACCTATTTGTTTGGTATCTAAATGCAGCTAAATGTGTATAGAATAATTTAAAGATAGCTTGGACTAAGACTGTGACACACCAGGAAGTATGTTCCATTATTAGCCACGCACGTAAATTGCCCCGAGCTACACACACTCGGCGAGACTCGTCGCGCACGCTTACAACGACCAGCGAAAGCTCTTGTATGTTTTAATACATTTTTCAGTGAATATATCTAATCTTTCCATAAAAAACATCTATAAAGTGTATTATTTATCACTACCGAATAATTTTCATTGTCATTGTTGAAGGATATAAAAATCCTACGCTGAA
This sequence comes from Papilio machaon, assembly GCF_912999745.1. Lineage (NCBI taxonomy): Eukaryota > Metazoa > Arthropoda > Insecta > Lepidoptera > Papilionidae > Papilio > Papilio machaon. Next base: position 2,106,449 of record NC_060002.1, read on the forward strand.
ATTATAAATGATTGTTAGCAGTTAGAATTTCGGTCTAAAATCAAGCAGAAGGCTATAATTTATGAGGCAAATTACCAAATCACGTATGAATAAAATAACAGTGGCGGACCGTTGTTTTAAAAACAAATAAAAACAACATAGCTTTAATTCGTACGTGTCGGCCGAGTGCGACCCTGGAGACAACTTCCGGTTACAAAGAGAAGCTTTTTTATATAACAACGCTGGTGACCGTGGTTTTGCGACGTGTACAAATATTACATAGTTAATAAATAATGTTTTACGCGCTCTTATACGATCATAGTAAGCCTTCACGACTTAAGGGATTTGGATTCTTCCACGGAATTTGAGTGTAATTCACTTGAGCTTATCGATTTTTCTAATTAACCCAACCAGTTGCTTTATAATTATTTGGAAATCGTCTTTAAACTTTAAATATATATATATATGAAATATAAAGGCTAAGGATAATCTTATCCTTAAAATCTCATTAGTGAATTAGTCCAGTTTACAATGATCATATTGTAATTCAAAGAAGAATAATCCTTTCTAAGTATCCAATAAAGTTTTCTATATTATGACTTGGTTTCCAATTCAATGAACTTTTTACAAGAGGATGTGATCGCAACTTTTACTTCTTTAAGTACAATACTGCAAAGCTTTATATTTTAAACACTTATAAGGCAACATAATCATCAAATTCCTTTCGAAACATGGATGACTACGTTTTTAAAGCGTTTCGACAGCCCACAATAACATTATCTGAGTCACAAAAGTGCATAGCATATCATCCGTCCCTCACTACACCGAAAGTACATTATTATTAGAGGGAGCAAACAAAAGGCGGGCCGCGGCACCGCGGGCGCGCTTTCGCGCCATTGTCGGTTTCCGGGAAAAGATGGCCGGCCGCGATTACCCGCGCGCCGCACCACGCCGCCGCCCGCTCGACCGTCCTAAATCATTATCTGCGCCGCGAAAAAACTAATTGAAAAGGACGCTACTCAAGCATTGTTCGCTCATTACGCTTATTACGGTTAAGCGACTTTACGCTGGAATTTGGCCAGAGTTTTGTAGATAAAATGGTATTTCGATTGTATTTTCATTTCTTTGAAGCGCATTTGGCTTTACGGATCATCAGAAACAAACAGCTACGTAGCACGAACAGACGTTATTTAACAAAATAATCTTCTTGTTATTTTTTTCTTGCAAATAAAATTTTTAAACATCGAGTCTATAATAGACGAGTTCGATAATTACGATAATCCGAGTAAATCATGAATGCATAAGAAACAGTACATCTGAAGTCAGTTTTCTAAGAAAATCGCAAATATTTCAGATAATGTGTGTGATATACTAACTAGGAAATCGCGGTTACAGTCCGGTACGATTCACTATTGATTAAATGATACGTGAAATATTAAAATTCGTCTTGCAATAAACACACACATCCATCAGTTGATCAATCAAAATCTTAATACTTAAAGAAATTCTAAGAACGAAAGATGCGGATTAACCAGATAAATTCCCTGCACAGACTACAACCAAATCAGTTAACATAAATGTTATAATCATTGTTTAAATAAAAAAAAACGAAACATCTGTGTCTCAATCTTATGAAATTTATCAGTACATACTTGAAAAGAGTACAATTATGGCCCGAAAGTAACACGAGATGCATGAATGGTCACAGATGCAGCGGTCCTTTTTTTTTTGTGCTCCAAAATAATATTCACGGAGCCCGTCATTTGAACACGTTCCGGGTGACCCTTCCCGAAACCCTATTGTTTCACTTCGGGAAATGGAGGAACGAGCGTCTAATAAAAGTGTTCGACGGCGTCACGTCGCCGGCACAATGGGACACCGCGATGTTACAACGTCTTTTTGTCATCCTTGCAATAATTGTAAAAGCAGAAAGCTGCCTCGACTTTTGTTACGACCGCTGTCGCCGCGAATGCGCCTTTTTTTCTGCGCCCAACCCTTCACTAGCCGCCGCGCTGTACAAGATAACCATATAATTTTTTATAAGTTCCCAACGGGCAAAGATACCCGCGGGATAATGTCACTGTACATTGATAATAATTTGTATTATTCAACAAGGCAATACAACATTTCCATTCTTAAAGTTAAAGGCGATGGACAGAAAAAAACATTCATAATTATAATTAATTACCATCAAATCTAAATTATCATAAATTAGTTTCAATTTTTAAAATGATAGTAATTACATTCGTAAATAGCCGCAGTTTTAAAACCTTCATTCCGTTCACTACTATAAATGTAACATTATCTGTGGGCGACATACAACATGCGATGTGACAGCGCGCTCGGTTGACGCCGCGCCTCGCCGCGTCCGCAGCCCCGAAGCGCGCTTTCCGCGTATTCACAGCGCGTCTACCTGCGCCCCGCACCCGCCTCGCCGGCGTCCACGTCCGCGTCACCATTTCGCTATGCTGACCTTAAAAACATAATATGCCACCGTTTCCGAGAATTGCGCGCTTACAGTTAAGCTCGGACTGCATTTTTCTCAATGCTAAATGCACTCATTTGCATTGTGCACGTAATGACAGGCGTCCAACGCAAAAAAAAACCAAGGAAGCCATTCATCGATGTAATATAAACCTGCAACAATATTCCGCGATACATTAACCAACAAAAGAGAGAAAATGTTAGTTTTAATATGAGAGATGTACTAGTGGAAATGTTTTTGATATTAGCTCATTGAAACGCGATCGACCGTGGAATTACAATACCAACCACTTACCACAGCATTAGAATAAATATAAATTATTACAGAATCGTAAATGATTATCACCAAATCACAAAATTATCAAAAATGATCTTGTAAAGACGGAATTAATTAATTTTTAACGTATAGAATAGAATGATAAATGAACAGCCCTAACAAACAAGCAACCCTAGCACATTTATAGGCATTAGTTCTGACAAATATAACTTAATATGTGCCCATCACCCTTGGCGAATAATCACCGATACCGACTTTCGGTTAGGCAGCCGCAACCACCAACGTCACGGCTGTACAGCTCCACACCAGAGATAACTTAAAGTCAATCTTAATGCAATACATTAAGGTTTGTATTGGAAGGTGGACAGGTGAAGGTCGCAACGTTGGGTCGTTATCTGGCCGTCAGACGGTTGGCCTCGGACGCCGTCGCGCCGCGGCCCTGATGCACTCGCGGCAGATAACAATTAAGCATATACTGCAATATATACATATAGACCACGTTTCCACTAACGACCTTCCATGATTCCAAACTACTCTTGATTACTCTAGTACAGGTTAAATACAATTTAGAACTGTCTAAGGGCAGGCAGACTGTCTGTCTTAGGCACTGGCCTAATATTGTAACTTGAATAATCTTCAAATTTAATTTAAGATTTAAGATGAAAACATGGATAATACCTTACTGTTTTGTTTTAAGTCTAGAAGAAGATTTTACAATGCCTCTACGCAGAAACACAAGAGTATGTCTACTTATAAAAGTACATTTACAAAACAGCGATTGGTATTTAATCAAGATTCGCTGGCAGCGGGATCTTGCTTTAGAAAGTGCAATAGAAGGGTCTGTTTGTTCGGGTGCCACGGCCGCGGAGCGTGTCTGTACACTCACCGGGCTATACCTACCTATCCATGTGGTATATATAGAAACGTGTCTAAAAATTCAAGTCGCGGCGTCACCGAGTGCAGCCGGTCTCGCGCCATCGGGCTAATGAGCGACGGGTGCGGGGGCGACGGGCGATGGCGTCGCGGGGGGCAGCGGAGGGTCGCGGGGGGCGCGGGGTAATGGCGCGCGGCGTCGGATGTCGCCGGGGGGTGCCGCCGCGCCGCCGATAACAAAATCACTAGAGAACGTGCTGACCGACGTACGAAGCAATCTGTCACGGATGCGGCATGGTGACCACATTTACATCGTAATATACATAATTATGGACTATCTATGACAGCTTAGCAGACTTCTACTGAAATACATGGTAAAAATATGGTATTCCAAAATATCTTGAGTTTCTTTGTAGACTCAAACGCAAAATTTCAGTGTGCTCGTAAACAAAAACATAATGTACAGGACTAGAGTAAAACTTATTAAACTATGGACATTTTTTCAAAGATGTGGCAGCATTGAAAATGAAACTGTGTGCAAACATAATTTTTCGACGTCATTGTTATACGATTATCTATGTTTTACGAATACACAATAAGTAGTTACTTAAATAAAATAAAAATTCTGAAATATGAAACAAAAATATTTAAAAAACCGCATCCAATTTCATTCCTTGATCGTTGAACATCGCCAATGCCCGAAATACAGTGCGGGCGACGCGTCGTAAATCGCGGCGCGGCGGCCCCGCGCGGCGAGGGCCTTTGTGCGGCCTCGACTTGGCAAAAACATACCTACGAGCCGCCGCCGCTAGCCTCCAGCAACCCGACAACTACCTACCTAAACTTACGCCGCGCGACTCGCGAACGTACCTCTACATAAATATTACGAACATGAATCTTGGAATATATACATTAGCTAAAACATGTTTATTCAGGGTACAGACAGTAAATACAACTATATTAACTTTTATTTAAGCTGAGGTGACAAAATTGAATAATTAAAAATAATCAAACAAGCATTATTTTCTTTTGTATCATCAAAGCTCTTAGGGGTCGAAACTAGGACTAACCAAAGGAACATCAGCCAATTTGAATGTAACAAATAAGTGATGAGAAAAATTAGTATAACTTAATGGTTAATAATAATAACACTGTATCCATATCTGACAACTTTAATAAAATGTTAAAAACAACAGCTATGTTCAGACATTATAAAATGACGAGACTGTCGCAGAGGAATAACGTGTTCAAAGTTTCAGCAGACGCCCACGGCGCGGTGGCCCACGCCCGGGTCCACATCAAAGCGAAGCGCCATTGTTCAGAGCATATCAAAATGCCATGAACCTGACGATTCAAAGGTTAAGGGAAGTGCAAATATGCACTAAAATAAACGCATATATTTCCATAAAATAATATGCGTACAATTCGATACTTATTAGGATCTTAGACCGTTGACATCACATTGTGACCATTAAGACAAGTCACCGTTAATATTATGAGAAACATGACAAATTAACTTTTAAGTAACTGCTTAATTATTAAATAAACTGCTCTAAGTGTGTAAGTAATTAGATGTTTTAATCGAAATCTGTAGCTATTAAGTGTGCCTAAAAATCAGCAACTTTGCCTACAATAAAATCATCAAAGACAAGTTTCGGGCACCTTAATAATTGTGGTCTGTGTATCCATCTATTGGATACCGTATTTCGCGAATAGTTTTACAAATTATTGTTTGAAGGTTCGTAGTTAGCTATTTGTTCAACTGAGACTATCAATATATTTTTTGCATTGGTAACAAGGCCTAAAACATTGGCCAAACATTTGGCATATCAAGCAAAGCTTGGCAAATAAAGAGGTAGGCAGCTAAAGGCGCGGTGTGCGCCAACATGGCCGGGCATTAGTCAATGCCGACGCGGTGACAATTAACGGCCTACGAGGGGCAATACACCGTGCCGCAACTCTGCCCGCCAGCTCTGCCCAACCGCACAAACATAGACCTCAGACTGCGAATAAAGTGGCAAACGAAAACACTGCGATGTCAATCAGACGTACAACAATTAAAGAGCGAAAAAAAACATGTTATGATTTACCCACTTGTTATCGTCGTTATATCGACCAGTACGACGAAAAACGTCATATCTCTTAAGGTATTCACAAGATATGTAACTCTTTTCGTCGGACAGGTAGATATTTTGTCACAAAGGAGTGGTTTTGTACCACTTTAAAAAAAGATTGAAGTCTAAGAATAAAGCTAACCTTACGACACAACTAGTCAGATAAATATCTCGTGCGGGTCAACGAAGTCGATTTTTAAACGCCATTGTTTAAAAATCGATTGTTCATTATCGGTTGTGAAATACTGTATACTGCCCACCTCATAAATTGTAAAATCCGACACTGGACCCGACTCTGCGTCAAGGTTGCAAGATGTGACGTCAATGGGACCTTTTACTAAAAGAACGAATTTTGTTTTCCGTCCTATCACAAGCTAACTAAGGCGATGATTTTTATAGCGTAGAGTGGAAAACTATAAACTGTAGAGGTAGGCTTAGGAAAACATGGATGGACGGATCAAAAGTTGAAGAAATCAAAGGTCAAGAAGGAAGTAACGATAGATCTGGAGGTCGAAAACCTGGTGCGCCAACCCCACGTGAGTGGTACAAGGACAGGGAGAATTTGAAGGTAGTAAATAAGTTAAACTCGCTAAAATATCGGAGAGACCACTGCCTTATAGACTTCTCCAATAGCTTTAAAGGTTACAGTACCTTACCTTATTACCTATCTTTCATAAATAAAGCATCTAAAACTGAATAAATAACGTAACTATCAAGCAATCTATAACTATCTTAAATGGAAAATTAAGTATATTATATTTCTACATGAACAAGTGTGCCTACAAAATTACATAGCAATGTACATATTCCTTAAAAGTGGGTTATAAAATATAAACCGGACAGTGTGATCTAGAATTTAGCTTAATGTCTTTCAGTCCGGCAGAGGTATATTCTAGGCACATTCTCATTACGAGCACTTCACGATGTGCGCGGCCGAGCAAATTCACAGGCTAGAGTTAGTCAAAGAGTTTATAATGTCCGTGCCGCTTTAATCTAAAACGAACAATAGATAGAAAATATATAAATAACGCTAAAGAATTGTTCTATTAGCTGATTAAACTGTTCTTTGAAATCGTTTATTTTACAGTAATACAGAAGGTCTTTCAATAAAGACAACAAAAATGCTAATGAAACATAATCTTTGGTAAAGTGAGAGTCCATATCATTAATCTTACTAATATTATAAATGCGAATGTTTAGATGGATGGATGGATGTTTGTTTGAAGGTATCTACGGAACGGCTCAACGGGTCTTGATGGAATTTGGCATTGATGTAGTGTAGAACATAGTTTGGAAGAACACATAGGCTACTTATTACTTTTTTAATTCCGCGCAGTCGGAGTCGCGGGCGACAGCTATAACATACCTAAGTCTTTGTTATTTTTTTCAGATTTTTGGTAGCCTTATAATATTAATATTCTTTTCTTTGATATCGGGGTCCGAAATTATTTATTTTATTTATGAACTAGCGGTCAATTGTAAAATTATGACATATGAAATTGCTCTTTTGCTTCATATCTCCAATAAGCCAGTTATTGCATAAAAATTATATGAAAAATACTTGCCATTTTAAAGAAACAAACATAGAAACTTCTAGACACAAAGTTGTAATAAAAGTAATCTTTCAAATAAAAGTACGAGTAACACACGATAAAATTTACAAGTTCAAGACAAGTTTCAAATAATGAGCGGCGGATAAACAGCAAGAATTATAGCCGCAGTTATAAGTTCAACAACTTTCTACGGATTGTTTACAAACGTAGCGACGACGCTGACGCTACGCTTTCGTAGCGCCCTAGCAACAAAAATTATACATAATTCATTTAGACAAATATTAAAACGGCATCTTTAGTCTTGAAAACAAAACTCCGAGTTATAAACAAAGTTTGAGAGCTGTGAAAAGTTCATTCGGATCGCGACGCGGGTAAACTTGGATGCAGTTTTTGAGATCGGTAGAAAGTCGATGCGTTCGGAATTAATTACGTTAATAAAGCGCGCGAGGGCTAGGCCGTTGCCGCGGGGTCGGTGGCGGCGGGGGGTGCGCGGGGGGAGGCGTTGCGAGGGCGTGCGGGGCCAGCGGGGGCTGCGGGGGGTAGAGTTGGACGGACACAAAGGAGAGGCGCGGCCGGCCGGCGGGCCGCGAGCCGGGCGGCCTTATCACAGAGCGGCACACAGTCGCCTCGCGTTCCCCGCGACGCACGTTTCCGCGAGTGACGGCCGAGACGCGAACACAGTGCTTAGTGCCAGTGCCGCGCACACAAGTGACTTGTGACATAGTGAGTGAAGTCCAAACCTTTAAACTATATTATCCAAGTGTGGTGACCGCGCGTCCACGACGCCGACATACCACGACCATCTGTTTGTGGGCGCAAAACAACGCAACTGTCAAACATTGTAAACACAACAGCGCACGTGACGCCGGCTCACAAGTAAGTTTTGTTTGTGTCGTTATTAAAATTACGTTAACGTGAGGAGATTTAATATTTAAAGGTTACTTTTTAATCGTTTAAATATCTTTCTTAAATTTCCTTGTATCTTTAGAATAGATGAAAATTTCTTAATCAATTTTGATCAAAGTTTTACAATGTCAGAATATAGTTAAAATATAGATACGTATGTGATTTCTTTTATTAATTATGAATAAACTAGCTTTAATGACTGAAATTTGTATAAAAACATTATATACGCCGTCTTTCGACAGATCACTTGACATGTATTGTTAAAAATATCCTTGAGGCACAAAATATGAAAAATGACAAATAAAGTAACGGCTCAATAAATAAACTAAAGAAAAGTTTCAAAGACAAATATTGCGTAGACACAGTTATTCTGTGTAATGATATCTTACTAATATTATAAATTCGACTGTTTGGATGGACGGATGGATGGATGTTTGTTGGTAGGTATATTCAGAACCACTCTAAACGCATCTCGCTGAAATTTGTCATAGATGTAAAACAAGTCTGGAACAAAACATAAGCTACTAATCTAGTTTTTTAAACAACTAGTCTTTTTAAACTAAAAGTTGCTATACCCTATAAACATTTGAACATTCGAAAAAAAAACATTATTATGGCTAAATAGCTCCATTTTTCTTGCTATTTTCTTTTTAATTAACAAAATAGGTAAGGTATGCTTGGACAGAAAATATAAATTTTTGGCAAAATCTCTATTTCCAGACATAAAAATAAAGAATTGAACTTTATTATTAACATTTTTCAATATACCTACCTACAAACCTATGCATTTGCCAAAATATATTAAAAATGCTAGTAAATGAATGTATGCTAGTAAAGATGTTATATGCTTCCATGAAATTGGGCTTTACTAGTCGCAACATTCGCTGTAAATAAATAAATATAAACTAAATTAAATTAAATATAAAAATACCGCTCAGAAAGTTTTACAAAGAAAAAGCAAAGTCTAAATGCAAAAACATTAAACGATACCTTACGAGATGTTACGTTTCTTATGATAAAAAAATATTATTTTACTATTTTTTACGTAAATATGTTGTTTTAAAATGTTATACGTAAAAAGCACAACTCGGTCGTGTAGCGCCACCTAGCGGCGACCGCGGGAGCGCGGGGCGCGCGCTCGCAAGGTCACCGTGTCAACGACCCGACAACTTTTGCCGTTTACTGTTGTCGTAGGTCATAATTTTATGTCTTCTTTTTGTTTATCTTTTCGTAAGTTTATAGCTTCCCGCGCAAACATCGTATAGCTCGTGCCGCAAACTAAGCCGTGATATTGCTCGCTATTGCATTCAACAAATAGTATATTTTTTACATTGCGCGCGAACTGTACACACCTTTTGATAAGTGGGAGTTCATTAACCTTGAACGTGTTTTCGTCTACCTCGAGTGTAATATATATATTGCTTATTTTTTTATGTCCTCTCTTCGGGAGATAAAGATTTTAGCTTTTAGCAGACGACATCAACAATAAATAACTAGAATAGATTAGATAACACAATGTAACTAATGACAGTCAAACATTACATCGCCGATTTAATTATTTATTTGTGTATATTAAGTATTCTATGTAGTAATATGAAAAAAGTCAAACTAAGTGATCACTTTTAAAACAAAGAAGTAGTGACATGTGGTACAAGCATAATTTGTCAAATTATTTGTGCTACTGATTACATCAATAAACTTTACGAAATATTTCCATTGTTACAGCTGGCGCGGAGTCGCTATGGCGACTAAGGGCAAACGTCCAATGCGCGCGCTCACGCCCAGCGACAAGATCGAGGCGATCCAGCGCGTCAACGACGGCGAATCTAAGGCGTCCGTGGCGCGCGATATCGGCGTGCCCGAGTCCACGTTGCGTGGCTGGTGCAAGAACGAGGACAAGCTGCGCTACATGACCTCGCGCCTGTCCTCACCGGACACTGACAAGAGCAACGACGGCGAGCCGCTCGAAAAGCGTGCGCGCACAGAGTCCCCCGTCGCGCCGCACTCGCCCGCGCCCGCCGGCCTCGACCTCTCCGCGCCCGTCGGCGCCGCGCACGCTCCGCCCGTCGCACCCCCGCCACCCGCTGACACACCCGTCGAGCTCACCACCAAACGCGCAGAACCCGCCCTGCACCACACCGCGCCCCGCGACCGCCGCGCTGATCCCGGCGCAAGCGTCTCCATGAGCGCTATCAGCCCCCTCTCAGGTCTGGCGCACCTGCCAGGACTCACGCACTCCCACCTCGGCATCAGCTTCAATGAAATCGCTACCAACCTGACCCTGCTCGCACAGCTCAACCCTGGCCTATCGGGTCTATCGGCCCAGCCGGCGAGCCGCGCGCTGCGTTCCGTGCGCTCCCCCAAGCCTGCACACAACGGAGGGCTAAACCTCAGCGAAAGCAAACATCGGAGCAAATCCCACCACTCGCATTCCTCCGATCCTTATCGTCACAGCGGCTCCAAGTCACATCACAGCAGTTCCCAGAACGCGACCCAACCGGTGGACGACACGCTCTGGTACTGGCTGAAGACCCAGCAGGCTATGCTCGACCTGACAGCGCAGACGACCACCGCCCACCCGCTGCAGCTCGGTAAACCGAGCGAGCCCAGTCTGCCACCGAAACCGGTCGCGCCCGCTCCTCCACTAAATTCACACTTAGATTACAACAGAAACTCTTGGCTGTGGCAATATTACAAACAGTTCGGTGGCGCGATGCCTCTGCCTGACGACAAACTAAAATCCGCATCACAGGTCCCGAAAGACAAAGCGGCAGAGAACATTCTTTATTCACAATTGACAAGAGGCAAACCGGAGGAGGAGCACGCCGCGACCGCGATACCGGTTCCCGTACCACCGCAACCCGCCGCCGCCGGGGAGGTGCGCGAGTCCGCCGCACCCGAGCCCCGCGTGCCCGAGCCCCGCGTGCCCGAGCCCGTGCCCAGCCCCGACGTCGGAACGGAGAACAAAGAGCCCAATCACGAGAAAAATATAGACACCGGTAGAAGTCAAAATAAAGCGCGAAATGTCCTGGACAACTTGCTATTCAATAACACCAATCAAACGTGTGGAGAGGAGGCGAAGTCGAATGAGGTCACGAACGGAGAGTGGGAGAGCGGCGCGGCAGAGGCGCTGGAGCATGGGGAGAAGTTCTTGAGGTGGCTGGAGGCGAGCGGCGACCCCAGCGTGACGCGCATGCACGTGCACCAGTTGAGTGCGCTGCTACACAACCTGCGCTCACGACGCGCCGCGCCTCACGCGCCCGCCGAGCACGCGGCGCGCCGCAAGTAAACGCGCCCCCAGATTGCGAGCTCGCTACAGGGAATATTTCAATTATACGTGTACATATTTAATTACGTCATCGCCAGTAAGCGTTCACTTGTGATATGTGTAGCCAAATTTGCGTAATTTCTTTGTTCTAAAAGAAAAGCTATGCATTATATTTGTTTAGTTTATAAGGTTTAACGTAGCCGTGGTACGGAACCAGCGCGGTTCCCTCGATAGCTTTGTCGAATCTCTACATTGATAGTTAAACTTTTTCCGAGTCTATAACAAACCTTATTGTGTTAATAAATATAGGTGATAAATGTTACAGATCCACAGTTACGTTAGTTTCCGATGCGCACGAGTCGTTATGTGATTAGAGTAAGTAGTGTCGCCGCCGCCGCCGCTGTTTGTACGTTGCCATTGTCGATTACATTCCTAGGTGTTGTACCCTTCCGTAGTGCGATCCCTATGTTCTACCTCAGATCAAATCTAATGCTAAGTCATGGCCTCCTGTCGGCCACTTAGGGGATACTTGTCTAGCGAGTGCCGCTTGTGGCGCTAGTGTCGCGTACCTATACCAAATATTATTGAGGTTGCGATTGAATCGAATGTGCCAATCGTAAGAACAAGGTAGTATATGTTGTTAATATATAGATGACTATGGTTATCAACACCCGTGTAATTGTTTTTATTGCTCAGTATTTTATATATCTTAGACAATCTCGAAGTCTCGACTCGGAATTGTATATGTTAAACGTTAACAGTTAAGGACTCTGTGATCAAAATTATAAATTATTGAGAGATTATTAATATTATAAGTACATTCCTAATGAATAGAGCGTATTATAATGATCTTGTTGAAGCGAGTGTCCGACGGCGACGGGGAGGCTGGTCACCTGCCCGCCTGCCCGCCGTCGGCCGCGCGCCGGTTCAAAGATTCTATGTCTCCTTTCCATTGAAGTTAGTATAGTTGTATTGTGTTCGTTGTAATTATGTTAGCTCCATTGGATACTGTTTCGAGAGATAATATTTTGTACAAAATTAATATGAAAAAGTGATTATTAAAGATTATACTTCGTAACGCAGAGTTTGTGATCTTGAAATGTTGAACAATTAAATTTGAACCTTTAACGACATTTTGTGTTTTATTTACGTAAAAATGCACACAGAAAAAAATCTTAACATTATATTAGTAGAATTTACCTATAAAAGAGTACTATGAATAAAACCTCCTTCATCAATGCTTCAATCTGCGTGCGGATTTTGTAACTTTTAATTAGAAGATAACATTCCTTACAAAATGCACCATCACTGAAAAAGCGCAGTGTAAACTTCGCGCCAAAATTATCGTGGGTGGTTGTTGGGTACTGTGCCAAATGTACTTAGACATTCCTTTACCAGAAAATCACAAGACTGATACTAAGTAAGATTAATATCTATAGCCTGATTGTCATTATTGTAATTCCTTTTTTATAGTCGTTATTACGCATTTTTAAGTAAGCAAAAACACTGCTGGTTTCGAGACACATAGCGCCATCTATTACAAATTTACCTTAATATAACAAGGTTGTAAAGAAAATGATTCCAGTATAAGCCAAGTGTGGAATATTTTCTATTATTACTATTCGAGATAATAAATACGGATTAAATTACAATATGAAAGGACTCACGTGCAGCATGGGTTTCGCAAGTGGTTCATAATCAAAATATTCCGAAACCAACGTAGCGATCCCTTGCCATGTAGTGGTGTCGGAGTAGCAGAGTTTTGTAGGTCTAATCGTCGTACAAACCATTTTCTTTAAAACAAAGAAAAAGTACAATGAAAATTATGCCATATTTTGTCCATAGTCTGCTATCGCATTTTTAGAAAAGCGACATCTAGGTTTCATAAAAGGATTAACATATAAGTTTTTGATCACGTTACTTTGATTCGTTTAAGTCTAACATGGTGTTATACTAAACTATAAGAGGTCGCGGACTTTATTTTAAAATAAACTTTAGCATGACCTAATACTTTTAATTGTATGATAAGTAAGTTCACAAATTAGCATCAATTCTGAACCCCATTTCTGAACCTTTAGGACTCCATAACAAGCAACAGGACTTTTATACCGCTCCTTTAGATTTTAGTCGTTCGCAAATGGGTACTTTTAACGCAGGGTCACTTGGTCGCAGCATATACAGATATTATATCCCTGAATAGTGTGTATCTATAACCTACCTGCAAACCACATTCATTAGGCGCTTGTAGTAACAAAGGTCTTCGAAACTTGTAAAATAACAGAAATTGGCGCCTAAAATTTTCAGCATAGGCAAGTAAAAGTCTCTCTTTATCAGTGTTCGTATAATAACTCTTCGGAAAGCATGATCTTGTTTCAAAAACTGGTTCTTTTATTTCCGGCCAACAAAGATTCACTATCCCAAGCTCGTAAATGGCATTAACTAAAGATTCTATATTAAGTTTGTCGTTTACAACTTTACGAGTAAAAATCCTCGGTGATATTTCATTAAATTCGCCTTCTTCACACGGTCGATCAAAAATTTGCGTAACTATACTTTCATTAATTTCCGGAACTGGATCTAATTGTTCAACATCAGTTTTCTTTTCTATCGAAAAAGTTTCTGAAGATAACTTTATTGAGGCCATGTTTGCATATATTTGGTTTCTACATACGAGTATTTCATACACGTATTTTACTGTAGTATGTAACAAAAATATTAATCATATGAGCAGTGAACAATTTATTTGTTTTGTATTTACATAATTTGATAAAGTTCGTTTTCAGTAGCTAAGTAACGAACAGATTACAAACATTACGCACGGCAGATAGCAATTAAACCAAATCCAATTTTCTAATCGATATGTCTTCTGAAATACCTTCCGTTTTATTTTTCCGTGTTTTGGGTAAATTTTTCAAATAAAAGTGTTTTTGCTTTCCCTACATAGAAAACTCTTAGCATTTTTCGTTACTATTCATAAGAACTAAAAACTCGGCCTTTATGTATTTAGGAATGAAAAGTGGCTTAAAACGAAATCCTCAATGATGATATATGATGATGCTCAATATCGAATTACTATTTAGTATTTTTAAGTCCATTAAATTATGAAAGCTTTGAATCAATTTTATGGGCTTAGTCGTCAAAGCATACATTTAGAATATAATCTGTGCTATTTAAGACAATTTGTGAAGTGACGAGCTGTGGAGCAATCTGACATTGACATTTAAACTCAATCAAAAAGTTGTAAACTTAAAAATCTTTACTTTGTGCCCATAAGCATTATTTTATGTAGTACAATTATAAAAACATTGAACGTTATGAAAATTCTTTAAAAACTCCACTTTCGTTGACGTTGAAATACGTTATATAAGTGCTCTCTAACAATGCAATTTCATGCCTTCCCACAATACTGTGACTAATCAATTATTATTTACGTATTTACCTTTGGAGTTTAGAACTTATCAGTTGCTTATATAGAGAAAGGTCAAGTAAATACTAAGCAAGCTAAAAAATGGGAAATAAATCGTCGTTATTGTTGAGAGAGGAAGAAATCGCACAAATACAAGAAGAAACTGGCTGTAAGTATGTCATGAAAATGATTTACATACAATTAAAAATGTGCAACACACGAATTAAATTGGTTTTAAAATTAATATAATATATAGACATAAGATTTCTTCAGAAAGATTTAGTTATATATGGTGTTTCATATTGCTGTGACCTTGCTCTACCAAAATTTAAAAGTTGACACATTATCATTTTGCTTATTAAAATGTATCAGTTCATGGATTATACATTTTCTTATCTTTAAAGAAGAAAGATTATACAGAAAATACTAATTAAAGATTATACTTTATTATAAATCATATTTATTTTCAAAATGTAAAATACATGTAATGTAAATTTTTGTCTAACAGTATTAATTTACATTTTGCTTTGTATCTTGGACCTTAATGAAAATGTTATCTATCCATTGTTGAAAAGGCCTTGATGTAACCTTGTAATCCTTTTGTTATATGCTTATCTATTTGTAAATTCATTTTGGTTTTGTGTCTTTGTTTTGACAATATATATAAATTTTATATTTTTATAAGGCAAATTTCTGACCCAGTCAATATTAAAATCAAATTTCTTTGTGTGTATTTGACCTTTATTCCTATTTGATAACAAGATATTCTTATTTGAATACTTTTTACTTAACAAATAAATTTGACAATGTTACACATGTATTCATGAAGTAAAACATAATTTTTGCATTTATTGGGATTATTTATTTATTTAGATCAGGGATTCCCAAAGGGGTCGATATCAACCCCCTGGGGTCGATATTGAACTTAAAGCATTACTAATTCTCACTCTGTCTTTTTCTATTAATAATTGATCTTAAAAGTAGGTAATTTGGCCATAGGGGTCTGTGGTAATGGTTCATTTTGGAAAAGGGGGTCACTTGTCCAAAATAGTTTGGGGATCCCTGATTTAGATGTTATATATAAATTTGTATGTGTGGTAAAAAAATAACCTTTATTTTTTTTATTCTTAGTCACACCAAATCAGATAGAGCGTTTGTACTCCCGTTTCACATCATTGGACAAGAATGACTGCGGTACATTAGCTCGTGAGGACTTTCTGCGGATACCCGAGCTGGCAATCAACCCACTCAGCGAGAGGATAGTCCATTCCTTCTTTGCAGAGAGTCATGATGACCGGGTTAATTTTCTGCAGTTCATGCGCGTGTTGGCGCACTTCAGACCAATCAGAAAGAACAGAGAGAATAAGTTGAATAGTCGAGAAGAAAAATTGAGATGTAAGTATTTTTTGCAAACTTCATTGTGCCGTTGTCATAGATCTGTTTGAAAAGTACTTATGACACACTAGATAATGACAGCTATTTAAGATTCACTTTTGCTTACCAAGCTACATATAGAATTAAAACTTTTTTTTAATAATGTTTGGATTTCAATTCATTCTTCTTTTATAATGGCGGTCTTCTTTTTGATTTCGCCAAAATCCAGTCCATAGAGCTTGGTCTGTGGTTTTGGTTGTGCTCAGATGTCTTTAGGTGTGGTTTAGGCTCTTGTTTGATGGGTGGGCTTCGTGATTGCACAAGGTCAAATCAATTTCGGATTTCAAATGTATTTATTCAAAACCACACTTCCAAACTATAGAGAATGAATAAAAATTTTGTAGTCTTACTCGTTTTTAGTTGCATTTTCAATGTATGACTTGGACAATGATGGAAAGATCTCAAGAGATGAGCTACTGGCCATTCTTCACATGATGGTGGGAGTTAATATCAGGTGAGTTTTTCTTGATAATATTTCAGTTTGCTAATGTATTCGTTACTTTTAAAAAAATGATTATTTTGTTCAATTAAAGTGAAGAACAATTGACAAGCATTGCTGAACGTACGATAATTGAAGCGGATACAAACAACGATCAGATGATCTCATTCGAGGAGTTCTGTCATGCGTTGGAGCGCACCGATGTGGAACAGAAGATGTCTATTCGGTTCCTAAACTGACATCCATACTCCTGAACAGATACCAAGTTACTGACCTCTTTATATAGACAAGCTAAAAAGTCATATTTTGTGCCTATTTGATTTTCGCAATTGTGGGGTATATACAATTAGCCGAAGTAACTATGACACTTTTAAGTCTCGATTGTAAGCAAAAGCTGTCATTTTCAAGAAGCATTGTCCAGCTATCTGTTGAGGTCAGTACATGAAATATGATCACTCTTGTATTGGCTGTAATCCTATATAGCCTTATTACTAGAAGAATGACTTAGAGATTTAAAAAAAAAATCTTTGGGATAACTAGTTTCCTATTTGTTGGTGTTTAGTTAAGGGTTTTATTAGATTAAAGTATAAATGGTTAAAGCAGCTTGTTTACTAGTTCTTTTTTTGCATTATAATTTACTATTAGTAATTTAATGCATTTAAAATGCATTGTATGCAGAAGTTAAGAAATGTGCGACCAAAAATATATTTAAAGGTAAATATGTATATTATTTATGTCATCACATCTGTAGATAAATACAATTATTTATTCAAATGTTGTTTTATTTAAATAAAAATATACTAACCATAAACATTTTATTGTTTTACATATTTGTTATAGTATACACAAAAATAATAAACAAAGGGAAGATATTACACTTGCTAAAATGTTTTCTACACAACTGGCTTCCGTCTCTACACATCTTTTTATTATATCAAATACTTTCATTACCTTAATAATTTAATATTTTGGAAAAAAAAATAGTTAAACAACATTTATGTCACAAAACGAAGCATTGCAAAAAAATTATGACAAGTGATATAAAAAAAAATTATATAGTGATAGACATGATATACTAAATTTTGGTATTTAGAATAAAAAAAAACATACTGTATATGCTAGAAATGTTTTCATACGATGAATTAAATAATTTCAATCGAAAATTTTCACAGAATAATACTAAATGTAACAAATAATTTTATAAATAAAACATCCGAATTATATTTTATTAAAAAAGTTTTTATGGTGCCCATAAGCAGAGTTAATATACTGAAGTGCTATTTCGACTATATCACTTAGCATCAGGGTTAAAACTGGTAATAATAAAGAACGAGAATGGACAAAAACGACATTTTATTTGTGATACATTGAATATATTATTCCGTTAAAGAACATTCTAGATACAAAATAAGAGTCAGTTCTCAACAAGGTTACGCGGTGGAAGATACAGCGAGCTTCTTGAGGTGCTCCATGAAAACTTGCAGCGAAACGTCGTCCGTCAGCACGGGGGCGCCACCGTCCTATACCACAAACAAGAGTTTTATAAAAAAAAAAAACATTCATTAATATTAAAAAAAAATTATTGTCAACCCAACACCTTTCCTAAACGATATTAAAGTGACTAATAATAATAAATAAATAATTGACATATGATACTTTTGTACCTCGATTCTTGGTATACCATAATGGTCATCAAATAGCCATAGATTATAATAGAATTGACTTATAAGGGAATGCACTCATACTATAGTTTTTAAGTTGTTAACCATAGATTTATAAATTTTTAGCTGTCGCCCGCGACTCCGTCCATGCGGAATTAAAAAAAATATTAGTAGCATATGGGTTCTTCCAGGCTATGTTCTACACATATGCCATATTTCCATACATCCATCCATCCATCTAAACTTTCTAATAAAATAAATCTATATATCTATGCTTCTAACATTTTTCTTTTAATAGTTTTTGCGTCCATTCGAATAACTAACACGGACTGTCGGCAGAAAGAATACTCACCATAACTTGGTTTTACTACAGAAACGAATTTTAATACAAAAACATTTTCATGATTCCATGATTTTTTTTAAAGAATGAAGAGATGACAACGTTTTTGTACAAATATTTCGGTAGTGATAACCCAAGGATGTACACATGACAACTTTATACAAACAAAATGCACATAAAGCGAGATTAATTTGTTAGTGCGCAACATAAAGCTTTTTTTTTAGCTACTTACGAGAAAGTACTTGAATACTTTACCTATTCTTAACAAAATAGAGATAATAATGTGTTTTAAAAGAGGATTTTGGTCTCAGAAACCCGTCATTAGAGAGCTATTTTAGCAATTTAGAGTAGATTTACGTATTTTATGTGTTCAAATTAATAAAAAAAATTGAAGGTGTGTAATTGACAAAATCTTTTAACATAACCCTTCGCTAAAGGTTAAAAAAGATACAATTTAATTTGTAATAACCTTAATTAGAAAAAAACTCATGAGATAATAAATCAGACGATAAACTCTTAAATAATAGAGACGTAAAAAAATTGTATTTAAAAAATTTAGTTATGTTAGTAACCCAAAAACCTTGTAAATATTGAATGAAACAAAAAAAAAATATCACTACCGCAGATGGTATCGGCATCGCCTGGTGTTTCGACGCGACCATGATGGAACAAAAAAAAACGTCAATCAAACCATGCTCCGATGGTGCTTAGTCTAACAAGAATATCTGGCCCAATGAGAGGCGTTGCTATCGCGTTTAGTTCTGTCAATGTCAGAAAATGACATAAAAGAACCTTGTGACATTTTTTTGACATTAACAGGAGGGCATTAGTGAGCTTTCATATTTAGTTTGACTTGAATCAGATATCCTTGTTGATCTATACATGCAAATGAAACACAAGTAATATGAAACATATCGAAAAGTACTAATCTAGTAAGTAAAAATTTAACACGTTTAATGCCATTGAATTATCTGATTACACTGTCAGTTGTGGTAGCATGGAACGTGTTAAATAGTTAGGCGTATATTCAGAGTCTAGAAGAATAAATTGTGGAAAAAACGGCTATTCATCTACACAAGCGATATGAGTATTTTCTGTCATTTTTTTATTCCATCTTCATAAATTTACGCACATAGAATATAGATTTTGAATCTGCTCAGTTGGGAATCGAACCCAAAACAAAATGTAATAAAAATCTACATAACTATACAAAAACAAAAAATACTTTAGTACAGCATGTAGTAAAAAAAAACATTAAGAAATGTTTACTTTGATTTCGAACTGAATGTGTCAAAGTTTTTTTTAAATAGCTATATGATTACTGACAAGACAAAGCCGTGCAGTAACACAGGCCACGTCAATACGCACACACTGTGAATCTACTGTAGAAACATTCGTATTATAACATATTGTCTTTGAAAGGACAGAGACAACGTTATGTTCTAATACAAATGCCACAGACAATTTGTGTATTACTCACCCCACCGTACGCGTACATATTATTGTGTGTCTGCGATGGATTCACTTTTGATAAAAGGAATCGTGCCTGAAAAATAAAACAATGAATAAATATCAAAATGGAAAATCTTGGAATTGAGGCCACAGATGTGGTCCAGAAGCTTCCCTTCCAGATGAACCAGTAATTTAGTGCGGCAGGACTTCGCTTGTTGTGGTTCGTGAAGGACTGTTTATACTGTGCAAGGGTTATGCTCAGCCAGGGTCGGCGTTAGTTTAGGGCGCGGTTGGGCGACCGCCCAGGGCGCTACAGGTTAGCGAATTACATAACCAATTCATATAACCCTGTTAACCCCAACATGGTAAAAAAGGGCGCTATAGAAATCTAGCCCTAGGCGTTAGTAGACCTAAAACTGTTACTGTATCCATCAGTTATCTGACACAAGCTCATTTGATGATTAAATAAAATTAATTTCAGGACCTATGAATATAATTGATTGGTATAAATAATTTTTCGTTGTAATTTTTGTACTAACTGGCTACTACCTATTACAAATGTATCGTATATGGCTAATATGCAAGTCGCAACATTAAAAAGTGAGGTAAAGAAGTTGGTCGATCGTGAAGTGTCGGCAACATAATGGAAACGTCAAGCAAACAGAGCAAAAGGAAAGTAAAATATTGATATTTAAGTGAGCGATAACGCGCAGTATGTTGCGGCGGGCGCTGCTGGCCGTCGCCGTTCTCTCATGTACGTTGCGTGTCTCAATATACGTTCGCACTGAGAAAACACCGCGCTTACTGATAAAAGGTTGACAATACATCTATCGGAACCTTATATTATATTAACCGAGCGAAAACAAATGCAAACATATAATGCTAAAGCTTATGTGTTTATAAATGAAATTTAAATTTTCTAATTTCAACCAATGGACGATCATTAGTAATTATTAAACCAATCCGGTTATAGTTACTAGTTAACAGATTTAAACACGGTGTCCTACAGTGTTATTGTTTTGTTTGAACGAATCAATAAACTTTCAGATTTGATATGCGTGTTGGTGCTAAGTGGCGGGCAAAAAGACGAAATCAATGGAAAAACTACTACAAAGAACCTATTCAATAATGAGTGAGTATTCATTTTATTTTATTTAAACGACTAAGAGTGCTGCTTCAACTAAAAGTGAGCTTTGGCGGACAATAAATGGATTACAGTTCATGTTATATTTAGCTCGTAGCAATAAATTTTATAATTATTAATTTAAATTATTATTACAATTAAAGTCACCTGTATCAAAACATAATCTCAAACAATAACTTTTAAAAGGCAAAGTGCGAATCATTCTGTTTCATTTCTATTACAGACTAACTTTTGCCCGCGACTCCGTACGCGCGGAGTTAAAATAAACTTAATAGCCTATGTGTTCTTCCAGACTATGTTTTACATCTGTGCCAAATTTCATTTAAATCCATTCAGCCTTTCCGGAGATACCTTCAAATAAACATCCATCTATCCATCCAAACATTCGCAATTTATAATATTAGTAACATATAAAGGTAATTAAATATGTTTCAGGGATCTATACAAGAGTTGTCGAAACAGTAGTAATGTGGGCAATTCAAATTCATTACTCAATTCGTCTATCTTCAAAAAAGTAATCAAACAATTACACGGTGGGTATATTATTATACAATTCGTTTAAATTTGTAATATTTCCTAACAATATGACAAAAATTTCAGATTTATCTAATGATTCTACAAGAAAAATAATAGACAAATATAAAAATAACCAAACTGAAGCCAAAGAGCTTAAGAAAGTAATCATAGCACGGGACAAAAGAACCGCAGTAACAAATAATAACTTTGATGATCACACAACTCACTTTTTAGAACCTAATGCAAATAAAAATATAAAATATACCGAAAATACACCAGATTTCCATAACGTAATTTCTTTTTGGCAAAGATTCGGTAAGAAAAATCAAATATCTACCACAGACAATCCAAAATATAAACATCAAAATAAAAACAATATGCTTTCAAATTATCTCAATTCTACTAACAATGATTATTTTTCTAAACTTATAATTAATAAAAATTTGCGTGATAAAGATATTATCGAAGGGGAATATTTAAGACGCATACAACCTCCTTTTAAACCTAAACCAATAACTTCCCAAACAAGTACAACTACGACATCTAGCGTAGATTTTGTAACTGACGATGATACAGATATATTTAAATATATTCTGGATTCACCTGATAACGATAGTGTTGAAAAACATGACATTAATGCACACGTAAACCAATATTCCTACAAAATCAACTATTCCAAAATTGTATATAAAAATAATAAATCAAAACATTCAGAAGAATCGTCAGAAAAAGATAAACCAGATCGCATAAATAAATATGAAAATTTTAAAACCGATAATTCACAACACAGCATCAATTTTCACGAAGATAGAGATATTAATAAAAAATCTAAATCAAAGCATAAACAAAATTATATACACAAAATTGAAAACCCAATAAACATCAATAATAACGGATATTACAAATCAGATAATTATCAACACAATATTCCTGTTCATGACGAAATGGATGTCAAATACAGCGTAGAAAGAACACAATATTTGTATACTACAAGGAAACCAGAACATAGATATAAAATATATCGTGATGATCACACGTCAAGCACTTTACCTCCAGAGGTGATAAAAAAAATTGCAGAAGATGTTAAAGCTATGATATTAAAAGATTTAAAAAGAAAAACTACAACAATGTTGCCTGTTACAATTGAAAAAGGTAAGGTTTTTATATTTAACATAATATAATTAAACTTAATATAACGTAATTTTCTTTTATTTTAAAGGATTGGAAGCTTTAATTCCGAGATACAATGCCGTACAAAATTTAATTCCAAGATACAATGCCGGACAAAATTTAATTCCAAGTTACAATCCTGAACAAAATTTAATTCCAAGATATAATGCCGAACAAAATATGGCGAAACCGTACCCTCTCACAAAGATCTTGGATATATTACAAAAATACAGAAATGGTGATAACCCCAGTGTATACAGAAAACCAAGTGAGGCTGTTCAAGTTTACACTACTCCAAAACAAACACAGAATCCAAACAAAAATCCTTATTATCTACCAGTTGAAAGTAAACCACTAAAACTGGAAAATAATTCACCTTACATAAATCCATATAAAATATACAAATCTGTACAATCCAAGAAGATATCACCGAGATTCAAATATGAAGTCCAAAAGCCGAAAACATTTGCACCTAAAAGAGACTTACCTCCTTTGAAATCATATACATCGAATAATTTAAAGTCTACAGCAATAACCCTTCAAACAAATTTAATAGAAATACCACCCATTGGCATACCGATATCAGAGCCAGTGGCGTTCCTAAACCATCACGTTATTATAAGTACAAGACGACCATTCCGAAACAAACAACAAAATTATCCTATAAAAAACGACATGAAACTTAAATATAACAACCCAATAATAAAACATAAACCTGTACGAACACGTAACGTGAATCCACGAATAAATACAAATATCAGATATGACAATTATTATAACAATAATAGGAAGCAACCGGAGTCAGATAAGAAAAGAATGAGTGACGTTGATGAAAGTAGAGAAATAAAAACGACAAAACCGAGAGGCGTTTATCGTCCACGAAGTCAAAGTAATATAAAAAAGTTTCATGAAAAACTAGAACAATATCCAAAGATGAAATACAAAGAGGTGCAAGTAGATTGTTGTAAAGATGAAATATTTACAAGCGAGCAAATCCTGGAAGACGAAATGAGATCTCGTGACGAGGTCTCCTTCAGAAATCTACTTAAAACTCAACAAAAAGTAACGGACATGCTAACACAAATGTTAGCCAAGAGGAAGAAAGAAGATCTACCACTAAGCGTGGAGGCGGCATAATATTTTTATAAGAATAATACATATTATAATTTAAATAAAAATCTAGTTTTCCTCCATGTTTTCGAATATATTTTTTTTAAATATATTGTATTTAGTTACAGCTATTTTTTATCATTAAAATATAATCCGACTAATTTATATCGTTTACTTTCATATTACCCGTATAAGTTGATTCGATTTATTTCACTTTTAGCATCATAAGACATCTCAGTAATATTTTTAACATGTTCAAACATCATCAACCTGCCCTTATCCCTATGGAGGGTTGGCACAGTATGTACTACTCCATACATCTCTATCAGCCGTCATATCTGAATTTACCCCCTTCTTACGCATATCCTCTTTCACACAATCCATCCATACAATGCCACTCTAAATTACACTCTCTTACTAACTAACTCTGACACTAACTAACTTACTCACAGAGAGCTATAGTGGTAGGTACTGAACGTTTCAAAATGCACTTTACTAGTAATACTACACTAGTGGACTACTGGTGAGTAGTACTTAGGATTATTTAAGGGAGACAATGAAAGAACTGGTGATGATGATGATTGTGGTGATGAAATAATTACCTGTGATCCGCCATGCTCGGTGTCGATGTACCGCGGTACGGGGAAGCGGCTTTGCAGTATCTCTTGCGCATCGTCTACTGGCGCCCGCAACAACTGCGCGAAGCTCTCATACTCCGGCATATCCTGATAGCGCAGCGCTCGCCATTGCGCTATCGTCTGCGATATAACGCATTCTCAATTCATAATCTCACTAGTTATATTATAAACTGGTTTATTGTGATATAATTGATTTCTTAACTATTTAACAAACAATCTAAAATGATTTAAGATCAAGGAAATCATAGCAAGAGATATCAGTTTACAAAATTATCACCCTACAAGGATTTTATAGCAGTTTTTTGACTGACAGGGTTGTCTTAAATGTTACCAGTGAGTAAAAATATTCCAACTTCTTCCGAAAGTCATCCATGTTGTAACTGTAAGCATTTGATTTGCAACTTATGACCTAAGTTCTAGTAGTAATTCTTTACTATTTGAATTTGATACATCAAAACTTATTAACAAATTAACTTCCATGTCATATGCTCAAGCGTGATATGGAATTCCAAAATTATGATGGCAACATTAGACCGTGCAGCTTCCGCTTCCTGATTGGTCAAAAAATGACGCTGTCAAGATGACATTGTTACTTCACATATTTTTCGTCGGTGTCACAAAATCCTTGTTTATCTATAAGTCATTTTGACTACAAAATTTAGTCTATGATTATTTTAGTTGACAGTTACATAAAAATTATAAAATAAACACTACCAAGTATATTAAAGGTGACCTTTAACATTAATAAAATTCAATATATATAGTATACCTCTCCATGATATATCAGGATCTGGAAGAAGGTATCCATGAGGAGGATTCTATCAGGCTGTATGGAGGAGGTGTCGAGAAGCACAGGCTCTGGTGGTCCACCGAACGAATACGAGTACAGGATCGGCTGGATCATGATCAGCGACTGCGTCAGGTCTTCACGCATCAGCATGTGTCTGAAAAATTATTAAATAGAACAACTCATAAACACAAAAAAACAATATTAGTTTAAAAAAAATCAACTTTGTGTTCTTATGACATTCAAAGGAAGAAACTTTTATTTCTAATATTACTGGTTTCAATGAACCTTTTACATTTCATGTTCGACTTCGTACCCGTAGGGTCTTCTGTGGACCCAAATGGGTCCACCCGAACCACTTTGGAATCACTGCTGTATAAATCGATGGCTCCTTCGTAAACTATTTTATGTTTGAAACTAAAATTCTGCAAGACAAAACCTTAAAAAAAATTATGATAAATTACGACGCAACAAACATAAACATCTTCTTTATAACGTTACTTTAAAATTTAAACAGAAATCAGTATTTTTCATTGAAAAAAAAAAACATAAAGAAGGGGATGAATCTAGATATTATTTGAAGAATACCTATAAAATGTGGTCTCGTCGGGTGAGTTGTTGAAGACTTGCAGGAACTGAGAGCGGCGAAGGTGGTACATGAACTGCGGGTACAGGCTGAAGTTCTCCGACAGACGGAAACTGTTCGGATCATCTTTGCCGTACTCGCCGAACTTCTGACACTGTTATACAAATATACTTATACACTAACTATTTACTGACTTTCCACTGGCGATACAATTGTATAAATAATCTATTAAAGTATAGATATTAGTCTTTTCACATATCTTGGCGCAGTGCCGTCCCCGCTACGCCCCAACCCA
This sequence comes from Papilio machaon, assembly GCF_912999745.1. NCBI lineage: Eukaryota > Metazoa > Arthropoda > Insecta > Lepidoptera > Papilionidae > Papilio > Papilio machaon. The sequence continues at coordinate 2,132,881 of NC_060002.1, forward strand.
CCTAATATTGAGTCCTGCACGGCGAGTCACAAGAGCCGGCAAGATATTTGATAAATTTAATATACAGTCGAACTTGAACGAGCGAGAACTTGATAAAACAGAAACCTTTATAAGCGAGAGTCATTGTCCAGTGACGGACGACCTCCTTAAACGAGAAACTCGGATAACATTGACTTGATATACGATATTCCTCCAGTAATCTCGAAGAACAATATGTTTTCCTATTTTTTCCAGTTTTTTCACTTTTAGCAACTTATACAAGGTTTTCATATAAAAATTGTGTTCTCACAAGTCGTATCAGCATCCTGTCCAGCCAGCGCAGCACGTCGGGCCCGTCTTCTAGCTCAGCGCGGTAGACCACGAGGCGAGCCATCACCACCGCCGCCGCCTCCTGGTCGAAGCCCGCCGCTATGTGGTGCAAGTTCACCGCCGCGTCGCCCCAACTATCAACAAATATAACTGTCACTTAACTAACCTAATATGTAACTATGTGAGTCAAAAACAACGTAAAATTACTAGAACCGGTATAATTATTTCATTTAATAATAAATAATATCACAGTGCAAGATATTTTTTTTTATTTTTAAAACACACCTTATTTAGATTATTAGAGTACAAACCTTTCAATCTCTGATGTAGCAGAAACTACAAAATGTTTATAAGTGTTACGGCAGTCGAAACATACAATAAAACTTGTCTTACAACATATTGTTGTCTCTGTTTTTTTCTTTCGTAATTAATGACAGGGAGTGTTTCATAAGTGTAAACCAACAGACATATATTATTGACCATAATAAACAAAAAAAGAAGACAATTACAATCGAACAAGGATAAACGAACCCTCTATAAGCGAGAGTCATAGTCCGATCCAACGGACAAGTTCCATAAGCGAGAGACTCAAGTTAGAGAGAAACCGCTGCAAGCGAGAAAAATATTGCGGTCTTTTTGAATCTCGCTTATCAAGGTTCGACTGTGCAAATAAATGGTTAAAAAAAACTGACTTTCGCGCGACTGTGGTGACCCTGACACGTCTCTGGCCGCTGGAATGCTGGTACTGCGTGATGATCTGGACACAGCCGCGCCCACCTGCCGGCACTGGCGCCGCCTGCTGGCTCACCACCTACACACAAATTATTCTCAATTATTAAAGAAAAAACAAATTAATAATATCATAAAACTTCCTTAGACCACAAACTATTATATGTTCATTTTGCTTGTCAGAGACAAGTAACCTGTTGACAATGAGTAAGAAACTGTTAAAAACAGCTAACAATTATAATAAAATACTAGCTTTTGCCCGCGACTTCGTTCGCGCGGAATTAAAAAAACTTAGTAAGTAGCCTACATGTTCTTCCACATTATGTTCTACATCTATGCCAAATTTCACCAAAATCCGTTTAGCTGTTCCGGAGATATGTAATAATATATCCATCCATTAATCTAAACTTTCACATCTTACTATTCTTACTAGTATTATAAATAAGAATGTTTGGATGGATGGATGCATGTTCGTTTGAAGGTATCTCCAGAACGGCTCAATGGATCTTCATGAAATTTGGCATCGCCGTAGAGCATAGTCTGGAAGAACACATAGGCTTCCAAAAAAAATTTTTTTTTTAATTCCGCGCGGAAGGAGTCGCGGGCGACAGCTAGTTTATAACATAATTAAGATATAGGCTATTATTTATATGTTACAGTAAGTAATTACCTCAAAGAATATAGCCATAGTGGTGCTCGGCGTGAAAGTGCACATCTTCCACTGGCAGGTATTGCCCATGCCCACCTCCTGGTCTGACACACATGGACCCTTCACGTTCAGTGACACGCACGAACCTATAGCTCCCGTAACTACAACACAATAGTAACATATCAAAACAATTGTTTATAAAACTTTCCCTTATTAGCAGTTTCATATCTTCTTCAACTAACAAACCCATTATTTCAGACACCATACACCCATCCCGGGGTACAGCATTATACCTGGATTACATTATCTCAGTACAGTAGTGGAATGTAGCGCTCAAAATCAGCAGTACATACAACTGGCTTGATCTAAACACTCATTGGGGCGAGTGAGATATAACAGTTCATACAAGGCCAGTGCTACTGTCCTACTTTACTGGCATAATGTAAACCAGGAATTAAACAAGGATACACTTAGATATTTTTGATATTTTGGGATCAATGGTTAATAACATCTTCTATGAACTCATGATAATTAAAAAAAAACAATTAACATTGTTAATAAGATCAAGATAATTTGAATTCTTTTTATACAGAATTATAAAAAAAATCAAATAAATTTCTGTGAATAATTTAAACTAGACAGACATTAGTTTATCAAAATAAGTTCTTACTTTTGAGTTCACGGCTGCATTTGACCTCTAAACTACCATTGAAGGCCATCTTGTATTCACCCTTCTGATCCTTAGCAAACACTCTTTGGAATGTCTGCTTAAAGAGTGATGAATTGAAAGAATCGCCCATCACCATATGACCACTGAAATAGTCAAGAAATTATAAGCTTCTATTTTCATGCTTCTCAAACATTTTTCATCATCTAGAAAACTGTCATCGAAACATGTTTATTCTGTGATACTAACCCAGTGGAATTGCAGCATTGTTTCATCTCCATCAATCCAGTTTGATCCAAAGCACAAGAGTAAATATCTATGGAATGGCCATTAGTAGCTGCTCTCAGTGACAATGCTTCATAATGTTTAATAGCTTTCTTCATATACTTCGCATTGTCTTTATGAATATCATGATGGGAACGAATGGGCTGCTTGAGCTCATCGTTAACAACTTGACCTGGCCCTTGTGAGCAGGGGCCTCCGAGGAACAGCATAATTCTAGCTCCAGTATTCGGATAAGTAACTTCTAGTAGACCCACAGCTAGAGAAAGTGCAACTCCGCTACTTCTTAAGGGGCGTTTTCCAACACCTAGTGGCCATGGATCTCGGCCAAGCTCTCCTAATAAATCTGTTAAGGCCATATCACATTGCTTTACTGGTTGTAAGAAACGGTGTGCTGGAGGCATTGGTGCAGGTGCACCAGGTCTTCCCTGAGGATTGGGAGCATTCACTCTACCGATTGCCAATTGTTCTTGTATTTGCTTTGCTGTCAAATCTTTAGTGCCTTTGAAAACATAACATTTTGAAATACCTTCCGTACCTGTAAGAGAGAATAACAGAATGACAGTTAAATACATTTGATATACAGTTGGTTGAACTTTGACAAGCGAGAATTTCTCTCTAATCAGTGTCTTGCTTATGGAGGTTGTCTGTCAGGACTAGACAATATTTACACTCATATAAAACATCAAATTAAATAAGTAAACGGTTTAGTTTCTAAGCAAGTATAAAATATGTACCCAATTCATGTATCTGAACCATGCGGCCAAAAGTTATCAGGCCAACTAATGCATTTTGCGGCATTAAGCTCAGAGAAGTTTGTAACGAGTCCTGGAGTGCTCCAAGTTCTTCTTCATCTAAGCATGTGTCTACAACCAGGAGAAATATTGGTGGCATGGACTGAGCCCTTGTGATTGTGTACTCAATTGTTGAGAAGTTAGGGATAAGTTCTGCTGGTTGATGCTGCTCTGATATTGCAGCGTACTGCGGGGGAAACTGGAAAAAAATACACATTATCTTAGAAATTATGTTTAAAACTCACTACAATGTCAAATAGATGACTTCAAAAGAAAGGTAACACAAATTACTAAACTTATTTTTGGCAGAAAACCTTCAATCCATGTCATTATTACCAACTCTATAACTCTATGGCAATATTGTCAAACATTGGAATATACTATGAGTCATATAACTAAATTAATTTTATTTATCAACAACATAAAAAACATCATATGGGACCCTTTGTTATTAAAAAAATATATATAAGATTAACACAAAAAATCCGTGAAATTGTAGGTTACAAAAGAGAAGTCAAACAAATAAGTACTTACAGGGTTTCGTTGGAAGCAGAAATTGCACACCCATAGTTTGGCACGGTAGTCAACCTGACACATAGGGTTTAGGATAGCACGGCATGTATTACGAGTACACAATACAGGTTCATACTGTATAGGAGGCAAATCTGGCCGTTCCTTTAGCGGCTGATAGAGGCAGGCCAAAGGCACCACAAGCCTTGTAGTTTCAATTCTGCTGGAGGGCCAAACATTCCACGTAAACCGTATACCGTCCCTGTCTTCATTCTGCTGAATGAACTCCTCGTAGGTAGCCATATCGCTAGTCTAAATTGTAACAGGAGACTTGGGTCAATTTACAAAACACAACTGCACATATATTACCAATGTTATACAGTGTTTTACATACCACGTAAGCATGCGGTTATCAAACCTTAGCTAGACTAAACACTAACGACTTCCTCACTCGGCGTTCATTCAGGAATTTATTATATTGATGCAATTAATTTAATTTTCTATCAGACAGGCGAGTCTGGCTGATTTGGCAATTGTCAAATTCATAGACATTTCGACTGTCACTTCAGCCACGTCACTTTTGTAAACGTAATTGATTTTTGTGTTTTAAATTAAGCTTCTATTCAAAATCTTTACCTATTTTTAATATTTCAAAAAACTACATTTTTGTTGTTTTGTCGAATAATAATCTTAAAATTTGAGGATTGGACAGAGACAATCATAGACAAAAAATGCTCAATTGTCTATGGCTTACGTTCCTTTTTAGGAAAACACCTTCTTGACTAATTTTCACTTAAAATTTTGTAATTTTACTATTAATTTGAATTTAATTGGTTTATAAAAAAATAAACGTTGAAATATAATAAAATGCAAAATTTAAATCAATCGTTAAAAAAAAGAAACTGTAAAATGTTTATTTGCATCTTCAGAACAAATACATGACATTAACGATAATCGGTCGTAATGAAACGTTAGTGAATGAAACATTTTTTTTATTTTTAGGACATAGTAAATTATATTTCAATTGTAGGACATGATTTGTAAATTAACTTTGGATTTAATTTAATATAACAATAATTTTGTTACAATAAGTGAATATAAAATTAATGACATGTCATTGCTTTGTTTTAACAGCAGGAAGTTTATGCCAAAAAGTGCGACTGCGCACTGGCCAAATTAGTAGGTAGTGTGAAAGAAAATGGCGATCAGCGAAAGGCGTCCGGAGTTAACGTGATGAAAAACATTGTTAAAAGCTCAATTACATAGTGTTATAGTTATTAATTGTGTCAGATGTAGATTAATTAAGTGTTAATGAATAGTGATTGTGTATAAAAATGGCTGCGAATATGTACAGAGTCGGCGGTAAGTAACAATAATTGGTTATTTTTGTTGAAGCTTCGCCGGTTCACCGCCAGCCGACTAGCGGTGCTTTGGTTTGACTGTCGTACCTTTATTAATTGCTTACATTAATTAGAACATTTTGAGTATAACTTATAATAAAGTTAAAATAGTATTTGAATTCGCGGGAAAACTGTGTTTATGTCTGAATTAAAGTTTGTTTTTCGGAGAGTTTTATTATTTTACCAAATTTCTTCAAATAGCACGATTGCAATGCACTTAGGTGTCGTTGTATCGGTTCGCGTATCTGCGTGCGTTATTGAAGATGTACACACGAGTAACATCGCGCCTTTTTAACAAACTTATTTACTAGTTTTAATATTTTTGTTGAGTATTGACATGAGATTTTAGGTTATATAAAGTGTTGTCAAAACATTTTTGGAAAGAATTCATAGTTGATAGATTGTAAAGTTTACTCTTGTATGTCGTAGTACTATTGTTTGAGATTTAGTTAGTGTTTGCGTAAATGCTGACCGTTGTGCAGGTTGACGGCGTTGCAGCGCTGTGCGCGGTCTCTGGTACCTCATGTGCCGCGTTCGGTAGTTGCCGCGCCGAATGCTAATTAGCTCTTCCTTTTATATTACTTCCTATTACTAAACATCGTGTCATTGAGAACTTCTAAACCAAATATGAATTATTTTGAATTTTACAATTCAGATTTTTTTTAAACATAGTATATTACATTTATTTATAAAAAGCTTAAAGTTATCTGATTATTTGAAATAGTAGTAGCTTAAGCATTATTACATTTAAAATGCAATAACAAATTGTATGTATTATTATTGTTTTTAATTCATTCATTTTTTTTAATTTGTATAAAACAATCTTAAGACAGCCTATATACATTTATAAAATAATGTTTATATAAAAATATTGGTATAAAAATTATCAAAATTTATTCTGAAATTTATATTAAATATATATATATCTATTCTAGCTCTAAAATATTTTTTGTCTAAAGTATACAATATACAAATTGAAACCAAGTTTTCATCCAACTGAATGAGTATGATTTCAAAGTATAACATCATTCATCAAAACATATTTATTCTAGTTTTTCATTTGTTATGACCATTGCATTATGAATACACTGTATTCAAAAGTTACTTTTCTGTTGCCTTTTAAAATAGAAGATTAAATTTTATTGCAAAATGCGAAAAATGCTTATAAAACCAAGATGTCTGATTATCATTATAATAGGAGCTTATTTTACTTATGAAATGCCATTGAAAATCATAATAACAGCTTAAATGTATGTAAATACATTATTACAATTAATCTAGTATTTGAACCCAAACAATGTTATGACACATTCAACTGATCAGGCAGTGTACCGTTGTGACTACAATATTTTATATTTAATTTTTTTGTTACAGCTCTCGGTAGTTTGAAGTTCATTGACTTCATTTTTACACTTAACATATTTCAAGACATAGCTGTTATGCTTGTCTTTTACTTTTTCTTTGAATTCTTATTTTGCATTTTCTTTATGTACCGTTATAAGCAAGACATAACTCTAATTGTTACAAGTCTTTATTTAATGTGATGTATTCTGAGATATATGTGATGTATTCTATATTAATGTTTTAAATATATTTATGATTATGTTTTATTTTCACGAAAACTAAAAATGAAATTTACGTTTTTAAATGCAAAGTTTTAACTTTACTATATTTATGTTGAATATTAAAAACCTTATTTGCATAAGAGATTTACAAATTTTTGTTTCTCATATAAAAATTTACTCATTTCTGTGAACCCAATGTTCGCAGTTGTAGAGTTGTGACAACTATTTCAAATAGGTGGTCTACTGACATCTCATCTAATTGACATTTTTATAGATACATCTCGGCCTTTATACTTTTGGTCATTACTTATCTTCCATATTAAAAATGTATTTCCCTTTATTTCACCAAGCAACACCGCTGGGTTTTTAGAGTATTGATAAAAGGAGCACTCGAATGCTTAGTCATCTGGAAAATTGCCAACAACATCCGAAGATACATCGCCTTTCCAGTCTTTGAAATAAAAACGTATTTACTAATTAAATGATTGGCTATTGAAATCAGTTATATATGTACATTAAGATAAGAGCATTAGGTAACTTATCGCGAACACGTCATACAAGATGTAGGAGAGTTCCGTTATGGCGTATTGTTTGTCTAATGGAATGATAAAAGTAATGGCAAAAAATCGAACATTAACCGGTAGGCAGGACTTATAAATTTATAAAGCACAGCACAATATCTCTCTCTCGCCTATTCCTTGGGTATGTTGCAGGAAGATCAATTGAAGTTAAACATATACGCGATAAACCCTAAATGAACATAATTTATATAATAGTAATTATTATTTGTCGTATAGCAAGGGGCGACTCGCCGCGGTCATAGGCACTACTTGAAACGCGACACCCCACATCTGTTCCCCTGGTACAGCTAAACTAGAAGCATTCAAATGTTACTATTACGTAATGGCTACTACTAGTTACGATAAAAATTTGTGATGCCTAAAAGTTGTTAGTGATACAAAAAATTTGCAAACTAGCATTGAATATGTCTTGTTTGTGATTATCATAGTTGTATAATATATTTTTATAAAAAACGTAAAAGCTTTCGAATTATTTCATAAAATCGCATCTTCTCGCATTTTTATGCTTTTAGTTGTCGTCCTTTGGTCGAATTTCGAGAATAGGTCATAATCGAAGACCTTTTTTTATTTAAAAAAATCGTTTATACTCTTATCCGCATTAACTGTGTCAAATTTCATTTTATCCGTTCGCGAAATTTCCATAAAAATGATTACAAAGTTATCCCTTCGCGTATTAATATATAGATAGGAACGCAAAAAATAAGAGCCCATCTTTAGAAATCGACGCGTATTAATCCTCTCTAAAATAATGTACATAAAAACATATATTATTATTATTTTATGAATATCTAATTTATTAAGTTTTCTTGTTGCTAGATTCGTTAGAAGTACCTACTTTAGAACACGGGAGTCTATCTATCGTCAACGCAATAAAAAGGCACTTGTCAAAAAAGAGAATGCAAATTAAATTAAGATATTAAATATTATATTAAAGAAATGGTTAAGGTTAATTTATTGTTCTGCAGATAGCGTGACATGCTTTCACTCGTCGCGGCTTACGACACTGTTTTTTGCAACAATTTACACATTAAACTTTTAATTATAACTAGGAAAAATCAATTTAATTACGTACTAGTTTAAAGTAACGCAAAATATTCGCATCACAACACTTGTCAGGATTGCTTGAAAACTTATTGATATGTATAACTTGATTGATGTTAATAGCTGTTTAATTTTTTAATTAATAACTTTATATTAAAGTAAAATCTATGAGGAAGTGTCGAGTCATTTAAGTCTCGAGCTCGGGTCATTTGGACTATTTAAATCTATACCAAAACAGATCAGGTTACATTCTTTGCCATCTGAATCGTAGCCATATTTCAAAAAAGTAGACTAATTTAGTAATTAGCTAAGAGGACTAACACTGTTTCATATAGGTATATAGTTAGTTGAATAACAAATAAATTGACGGCAACTGGTCGGTCTGGTTTAGTCTGACAGGACCAGTTTATTGTTCGGAAACGTACTTAGGTATGCGACTTTCACCAATGGTCGCTGGCGCGGTAATTGCGAGACGCGCGCCCTCACACGGATCATTGTTGACCGACCGCGCTCCGAGACCCTTGCACTGTCAAACGGAATCCTTAAAACGCGAACGTTCACTAATGTTTGATAGCCACTTACATCTTTTTTCATATGCAGATGTAAAATTGACCACATGGCTAAGAGACCAAGAGATGACATTCAATGAGGTGTCTAGTTTGCTTATTTATGTAGTTTTCTATCTAGGGAAACGACCTACTCACCTCAGTGTTCCCGCTGCTCGTTTGCCTCCTTATCTTATAAAATAAAAAAATATATCATACAGATGATATTAAAACATCTAGAAATCGATGAAAATGACGTGTCTGTGCAAAAAAAAAATTAATATTTCGTAAAGATTTAAGTTGCTGATAACTAAAGACGATTTTTAAATTTTTTTCTATCTGACTGTCCGCAAGTCAACATTTGTTCCGCGAAATATCCTGAACACTAAACTGAACCCAGTTTGTAAATATTTTAGGCTACTTTTTGTTTTATCCTGCGATGACGAAGTCCGCGGGCGACAGCCAGTCATGAAATGAAGCTGCAGTAGAAACGCGACAAGTGCATCAGGGCCTCAAACATTACCATATTGGGTAATGAATTTTTTAAGCCATCTCACAATCATTTATGCCTACTTTATATATTTCGGACAACAGTTTTTATGCGTGTCATTGGCTCGATTTTATTGTACATTACATTGTTATAAATGTGTATTAGATTAAATAATGGATATACATTACTTACGTGAGTTTTTTAGGCGAGCACTTATCTCATAATTTATGTTTTTTCTTAATCAACCAATTAATTATGTTATTTTAATGTGCTTTAATACATATACAGTAAAATCTTCCTATTCACGAGTTTTACGATGCGGAAATGTACCATGAATACGAAATTTGCTTACAATTTTTGTCCCCGCGAATTTTCAAACCGCGAGAACCGTAAGTTTACAGCATGTTTTTTACAATAAAGAATTATTTTAGAATTAAGGTAGGTACTTTTTGTCAGTACCATAGATCAAGAACTCACTTTTTCTATAGTAAACATTTGACCTATGGAAAAAGTTTTTCTTTTCAAAATGTCATAAGAAATCTTTCCAAAGCTGAGTACGTTTGATGAGTGTTAAATGTATTTTAACAATATATGATTAAGTGAAGAGTAAAAAGTACAGATCCATAAATACTAGTTATTCAAGGCGCAACATTAATTTAATTTTTAAGTCCATAGTTAAACATTTAACCGATGTCACTCCTCATAAAATAATTGATACAGCCACGTGGTTGCGGCTTTAAAACTATTTGTTGATTCAGTCAAATCGATTGTTGCGGTGTAGCCGCTAATTATTTTGGCCGCAAAATTTAATAACTGATATTATTTTTTTAAACTTGTTGATAGTTTATTTGCAAAAAGACCATTAAACCTCGATTTATGACAGGCGAGCTTTTATATGCGCGAATCCTGAGGGTTTATCACGATTATTCGTGAGAACATTTTCGTAACGTCATCGACAAAATTTTAATTGAAATTTGTGCACGTAAAGTACATTAGTAAATTTCATACATATTTTGTCGACTTTTCATTAATGAGATCGTTTTCTTCTTTTATCCAAAGAGAATGACAGAGATGCAAATATATTTTTATTGTATTGCTCACAACATGAAGATAGCGAAAATCGCTTCGGGTAATAGATATCATAGTATCGTGACTGGAATAACTTCCCGCTGGATGTTATCAGACGATAAATTGAACTTGTATGCCCGCCATTCCGGATATTAAAAATAAATTTAATCATAGACAACAAGATCGCTAAGCAAAGTCAACAAGAATTAAATTTAAATGTGTTCAATTTAGACATAATACCAAACTCCCTTATTAGACCTGGAATAATAGTGATAAACGGGTAGCACTTGACGCCTTAATCTATCACATGTTTAGTTTTCAAAATACTGCACAAGGAGAAAGTAATACTGATACTATGGAGATATAGGCAATTTACCAAAGGCTTCCTGAAATCTAGGCTATTATACGGCTAATCTAATAAGATACTTGTATTTCCTCTGATTCTTGTAAAAATCTGCTTAGTAATGATCATTATCGCAGGGTTTGTCTGACTTACTGACTGTTGGCGTTGAACTGCGAAGTGTTAGACTGAAAATAAATTTCCTGTGAATTTTACTGCAGTAATTTCTTCTGTTTAATTTCACTCTTGTTTATTTCTTTACACTGTTATCTTTTATCCTAAGTAATATAATCCTAGGTTAAAATTAAGATGTCATTATATCCTTATTTGGCTATTACATTTATTATTAGTCAAGTCGATATTATTGTTACCGAGAATTTTATTTATCTTTTTTATGAACCATGACAATTTTTTTATGAATCTGTGTTTATATAGTGTGTGATTGTACTATGTTTTCTACTACCCCGAGACTCTAGTACCGTTTTGGTCACACGCATTAGTTGTATATCGTTATTTTACTTTAATAATTAAATATGCTACAATAAATTGTGCGTTTTTAAGATTACGAAATTGAGGTTAAAAGCTCCCGGAGGAAGAGCAATCATTCTCCGCCCTCCAGTAACGTATCCAATCTAAATTTACAATACACTTAGTTATTGACGTGTTCCAAAAATACCAGCAAACTCTTGGCAAAACGGAACGGGCGTTAACATCGCTATCAGCCGCATAATGCCCCAACTTATACATATACAGTTTCGTCTATATCTACACAAATATACAACGTATAGCAACATCTGCATAGATTAATGCGCCACGCTCACATCTGTAAATCTGTCTGTGTGCTCGTGAGCGTATTGTACAGCAGCCGCGTATACAAGTATGTTGTTCTTACAGTCGCTAGGTCGCCGAGCGCCGCTACTCTATATATTTTACGAGTCGCTATATGCTGTATGTAGTACGAGCTTAACAATCCGTGGATGATGTTTCTGTATGTAGCGCTTTTTAATTTTATCTTTTCATTTGCATATCTGTGATAATATAAATATTTGTGACAATCGCCGTTGTATCGACATAGCCAAAATTTGTGCATATCGAGCGTATAGTAAACCAGAAATCTCATACTTATTTAGACATAATTGATGATGACGACATGAATATGATTGTCACAAATATTTGTGCTAGGCCCGCTGTTCGATTTACGAAAATATTTTATATTTTTTATGAAGCAATAGTTTTATTTATTCTTAAGGCGCAATTATTTTGATATACTCCCTCTTGGTAACCGCTATCACATCTTCCTGATCAACTGCCTCTCCTCTCATCTTTAAGTGATGTTGGGTGTAGAAGCTCTAAGATACCTATTGGATTGGTGACAAAGTTCAATAAGTATTCGACACTAAACCATGTACGTAAATAGATGCAAAATCTCTCTTTGTATATCGTTTGTAACGCGTTAGTGGCCATATTAACTATTACATAGTACTGTGCAAACTGCTACAGTCGATCCGCCTTGACGTATAAGCACCGAGAGACCGTCCTAGAACAGCTCTGTTGCAAATCAGTATGTAGTCAGTATCAATACGTGTATGATCACCGGATTATAACTTCCTGTTGTTACCTTACAAGTTATAGAAAGTAGCATATAACCATCATAGAACGGCCAACTTGAATGTTCATGCCCATCTTAAAAGACAGCCCGAGATTCGATCCGGAGTTTCCAGTGTTGGCGACGTGCCAAATAACTACTCAGCCCATCGTGCTATAGCTAAAAGTAGTTATAAAAAGAAATTGATATAAAATAACTATAGTAGAATCTCGTTATCTCGAATGTCAAGGGAAAGGCAAAAAACTTCGACTTATTGAATCTTCGACTTAACAAGAAGTTCAAGACATGATGAATTTGACGAAACTCCCAGAACGACATTATTATATTTAACTAACTTCGACTTAGTCTGATTTTTGAAATACGAGTAATCGAGTGTAAATGTGTATTTTTACGTAGAATACTTACATAAGGAAGTAAAATTCTGTTCGAATTACAAAGTCTGAATAATTAGAGATACCGAGTATTTGATGGTCCAGCAGAAGGGAACGGCGATTTTTTTCGACTTACTGAGGATTTAAACTTACAAGGTTTAAGTTATAGAGATTCCACTGTATTAGTTTCTTTATGCCGTGAATCCAAACCTTTAAATAAGGGTGAACAGAATAATTCGTTTACGATACTTTGGTTACTGAAACAAATATATAACTATGAAATTACACTGCTTAAAATAATAATTTCGTGCCCCGCATTATCTTACCCATTTAGTAGTACGAAAGAATAACTTTAAAATGTCTACTACCGAACTGTTTAGATTTTGGAGATTTATATAATCAACTAGGTTTTGGACTTCATCCGCGCGCAATTTAAAAAAAAATCAGAATAAATATAATTTATGTTACTCAGTAATAATGTAACTTTGTAATGGCTAAAGAATTATTAAAATCGATCCAGTAGTTTTGTACTTTATTCATTACAAATAAAAATACAAATCTTTGCTCTTTATAGTATTACAAAGAAAGGAAGTACTTTTTTCTTTCTTTACAATATTACATAGCGTAGATATAGATTTATCTTTGAAAGAAATTTAAAAGTACAATGAGGTGTCTATGGTGAGAAGAACAGTAGAGCGGAGCGACATCTATCTATGTCCACCTTGCCGTGGTTTTTAACAAAGCGAGGCAGGCTATTGTGCGCGTCGCGTGTTATTTTATTGCACGTAACGGTAAGCCGCCATTAGCCTCGGCCATGTGACATGGCGACCATGCCGCAGCCTCATACTGCTACATTATGCCACACATGAATGTCATTCAGGTAATCATCCTCGTCTTTGATGGCAACACCAAATCAATGTGATAATATTTTCGTGATTGACAGTTTTTTAGCCGAATAGCCCAAGTCTCAATGTATTTTGGGTCATATTTTACGCCTTAATCATTGGTCGCAATTGAAAACTAAAAAAAAGTACTAAATCCGTTTAATCCGGTGTTTTCACTAAATAAATTTGTGAAGTACATGATTTAATATCAAGAGTAAGAACACTTAGTGGTGGTAAAAAACAATCCATTGGTATCTAAATCTACTATGTAATAATTACTAAGTAGTAATTGACTGTTATTACTTTACACTATATTTAGGCTATAACAATATTATTAATAATATTTAGGCCAGTCTAAATATTTGATCACAAATGTAATCCTACAAACATAAATAGGCAACAATCTTCTTCATTTCTTATCGATTTCTCACCCACACACAATTTTGCTGTCACAAAGCCCTTAATATAAAGAAATGTATCTCCACAGTATTGCCAAGGAAAATATCTGACAAATTATTTAAATGGAATTTGTATAAATATGTTAATTGTTAATAAAACCTAGAACTGATCTTTTTTTCTCAGTAGGCATGGTCGATTTTAAATATGCATATACGTTATGGTCACTCCAAAAAAGCAGTAGTAACCAGTTCATAGTATAACTACTTCCTCGTAAAAATAAATGTACTGGATCTTGCTTGTTATACTTGCTACTTACATACGTTGTTAATGAATCATCATCTAAATATACTAAGTTGTTATACTAGATGTTTACGTATTCGTAGACAAAGTGACAATAGAAAGAACAAAAGTAGGCAGGACTCAACAATTGAATGCGCTGCAATTCAGCCAAACAAACTTCTAGTATAATTACTACTCTATGATCGTCGCTGTTCGCCACGCGTGAAAACGGAAATACGTAGAGACGATCGCGATAAACGCTTTATTTCTTTTTTCATTTATTATATACTCTATTTAATTTCCACAGTTATAATTAAAAACAAATTACAAACACTAGTTATTATTAAAAGTTTGCAAATATTTATGTTGTGTTTGCTCATTGTGAATCTAATTACAGACCAACAATCAGACAGTTTCAGTCAATTTTTTCTAAGTTATTTTGTTTTTCTGTCATTTATTACGACGATTAAAAATATTAATTGAAAATATTGCATTGTTTTTTAGAAGTTATTACATTAAGTCTTACACATCAACATTTAACTTTAAAAGTAACAATTTCCTGGAATCACATGTAGTTTGTACACTAATTAAAACATTAGTAGTAACAAATTCTGAAAATTTTGATACCGAACTTTGTGAAGATAACAATACCATACGTATTCTATGTCGTTAACACAGTTACATCTCACAATATCATTAAATCAAGCTTTAGTTATAAAGTAGTAGAAACAAGTTGCAGTTGCAGGGGGGGAGGGTTTCTCTTGTCTTGAATCACCGTTGTGTGAACGATTTTGTAAATACCTTATGGAATTATTGTTTTTTGTCTACAGACTGCGTCTATTTCGAGACGTCGTCGACGTCTCCGTACCAAATCCGGCGGATAGAGGAACTGAACAAGACGGCATCAGGCAACGTGGAAGCGAAAGTCATGTGCTTCTACAGGCGGCGAGACCTGCCGAATCCCCTCATACAGTTAGCTGATAAGCATCAAAGTGAGTAATATACTACGTTTATAATGATCGATATTATTTTTTTTTTAAATCTGCAATGTAGTTGGAGGAGTAGATCGCTGAAAGCATATTCTATGATTGCTATTTATGTTCGATGAGTATCGTACTCGTGGTGACCTTGTAATGAAATAAAGTCGGCGTGGTATCGATTTAATGTATGAAACGTACAAATATGAGCGACGAGGGGGCGATGCGGTAATTATAAGAAATGTTCTAATCTGCGATTGCTGCCGCTCACGGGCCCATGTGGAGCCGTGCCGCACGATTCTTTGTCTATAAATAGACGATTATAAACTACATTAAGAACGTCTAGGAATTAATACTCAATGTGTTTCCAGAACTTTCAATATGTTTACACGAGTATGTGGGATAGTACAGCCATTTGCGTCTTTGGCATTATGAACTAAGAAAAAGTTTTGTCTTGAAGTACAGATACCACTATAAGGTGTACTTGAAATCTATTAATGTCTGTTTTACGTTGAAAATGATGAACTGAAAGCTTTCCATTTTTTTATTAAAGGTTGCCATCGGGCATGTCCATACAGCAATAGAATGTTTTGCAGTCTCTACCACTGATACGAACAATTAAATTGTGCTTGCTTTGCTCAAGACATTACACTCCCCCGTAGCTTGATTAATGAAACTGTTCAATTAAGTTTCGACAAACAATAGCTAGTCTTATATTAGCGTAGCGTTAGAATTTCATTATTCTAGGTTAGCCTTGTTAACTCTAGTGTAGAGTAGCAGCGGCCCTGTCAAATACTGTGATATTACTTCAACGCTCTAGTTAATGTGATATTAGGCTAATTTTGATTATGTAACCTCCCGGATAAAAGGAAATATAGGTAGGATAAGGACGATTTAACCTAATTTTGTTAGTAAGGAATTTAATCCCGTAGTTAGTTTTTTTTAAAATTGTACTTGTTTTGACAAAGTTTAGACTTTATTCCACTTTACATGAGTCGGGGAGAATAAATTTAGGTCATCGACAGAGCTGGTAATAAAAATCTAAGCTTGCGTTTGATTTTTACTCGTTCGTAATGATTTAGGATTAATATAATAAGCCCTGGTAACGTGAACTCTGCTCAGAGGAGGCGCAACGTCACCCCAGCCTCGGCCAATCACAGCTCGCAGATTTAATCACGTGGCCGCCACATATCACTCGCGATTGTCTAAAATTGAGTGGGTCCGATTATGGATATTCTTTGTTTCCAAACATACGAACAACTGTCGCAAGTCGAGAGCTTTGAATATTAGATGATTTACTTTGATGTTGTTTTTTTTTTTTTGTGTCAGCATTACAAATAGTTTTCGTAATACCCGTTGCTATCTGTACCATCGATCTAATTTGTTTTTTAGATATCATAAAAGGTAGTGTTCAAGCGTACCGGTGTTTTAAGTCGAAGATAAGCCTATAGGCAAAATGATCTATGTCGTCTCTTCTTTAATCTTAGTCTTTTCCCATTTCCACGATATTGATTTTCTGTTTCTCCAATTCAGGAAAATTGCGTTTTGCCACATTTCTCTTATCTTAAAATAAATGTTAATATTATTAACCTTTAAATTATATTTAAAAGCACTGCTCTTTTAGTTGCGGAAAAATGAACTGCTCAAATGATAGCATTTTATTTTTCGTCCACGTATGAACCTATCATAACCGACTGCTCTCCTGTCCTCCTTCATCCCCGCGTTGCACGAACATAAATGTGATGCCATTTAGCGATCTCGTGTTAAATAACGAATGTGTTTGTGAGGGCGCCCTCGCCGGAGCCGTTCTTTACAACTGGCTTTAATCAATTCTAATTAAAACCGAAACATTCATCCCATCGACTTTCATCAGGCGACCGTCTACCTGTATAGCGTTATTTACTCACAACTTTGCAGACGAACATATCTACACACACATATACTGTATATGTGTGTGTAGACATGTTTATACTTTTGTTGTGTGCGCGATCTGACTATAAGGCTGTGACTGTGAAGCCTCCCTCGAACAATGTGTAAGCATTTAATGTTAGTGTGAATGTGTGAGTGTTTTGTATGTATGTAGGGCTCGCGTTCATCTCACTCGTTGTTGTGGTGTTTTTAATTTTTACAATTTTCGAACATATTAAGAAACAAAGTTTAACTATTGGTTAACTATTGGTTATGTATGATTTGTTACTCGAGCCACACTTAAAATTATTAAGATATAAACGACTTTTTCTCATGGTCTATGATCTTTGATACAAAAATTATATAAAAACTAACATTGTACCCTTATATTGTAAGTCGCTAAGAACCGCACAGAGTGAAATACCCTTCGAGAGATGGTCAAAAAGAGAGGTCGCGATCCTCTGGAATAAGGAAACAATGCACAGAGAGAGAAATTGGGCGTATGTTCCACTTGAAATAATATTTTTTAACATTTTGTAGCTAGGTTGCTACGCAATATCAAAATTGCCTTTCAGAGGTTTCATATTAAAATATTTAGCAACGATTGTCGGGTGTATCAGTGGACTTCGGAGATACCTACTTGAAGACAAATGCTGTGTGTTAATTTGGGCGGCGTCCTCGATCTCCTCGAGGGAGGTTGGGGTGTAAACACAATCGCGGCCTCCCGCCGCCGAATACGAACGGAGACGGAGCGAGGCTGGGGGACATCCACACTTTAACTATTCAGAATTCAAAGAATTCGGAATCGATGTTGGTTACTTTTCTCAACACTGATTATTGAGAACTTATTATGCAATTGTTATTTGGACATAGATCTTGGATACATTCACTAAAATCAACATAAAAAACTTACGTTTTCGATGTTACAATTTGTATTATGTCAGTTGTAGTATTAGAGGTCTGTCAATGAGAAACTACAATGTTCGTACAACCTGCAAGACCAATATTTAACCTCTTATTACTAAGCAACCAACCGTGCACTCTGTCTGCACGTGTCTTATATTTCTATAGCCCCAATGGAAATGGTGCTTACATTGCTCATAGAAATGCACTTGCGCGAGCCAGTCGCTGCAGTGGAAAAGCGGTTTTAGTGTTACCGCATCGAGGCTTCTCATATTGACGGCTAGTATGTTACACATCTAACATCACGTTGTCGCCATACGTGACGAATAGAAGTTGTACCGCGGCAGCCATCCAACACGCAACGTGAATCACAATGAACTATTTTACGACCGCATCCGAAGATAAGGCTTTCTGTTAAAATGCTTACCGGTTCCGATACGTTACGAAGTTCCTTTCCAGTTTATAGTAAAACTAGCTATCGCCGGCGAATCCCTCCGCAGGAATTTAGAAATTAAAATCATTAGTAGCCTATACGTCCTTCCAGACTGTGCTCTACATCTATGCAATTTCATCATTATCCGTTGAGCCGTTTTGGAGATAACTTCTAAGAAACATCAATCCATTCATCTAAATATTCGCATTTATGTAGTAGTGGGATAGATCGATAATCATGTGAAACACTTTTAAAATTTAAATAAAACTTTAATTTCGTCGTTTGCGTCGTTTGCTCTTACGTCCTTCGCCGGTTGTCCTTCACCCTCATCCCTCATTCGTCTCGCTTACACTTCCGTTTTGTTCCATTTCACACAAATAATCTAATCGTCTTACTTTCCATTCCCACATTTATATTACTAATTCGTAATTTTCGATAGATGGAAATGCAGTACTTCTCTATGTAAATGATGACCAGTTTCATATTATGTAGACTATATTTAACGACTACCATCTCATATACATGAATAAAAAAATAGTATTCAAATCTAATGATATCTATTTTTGTTTCCAATTTATAACAAAGAGGCCGAGGGACATCAATACTCAGTGAGTCGCGTTCTAAACTCCTTAACTAGATGCCGTGGCACTCCCCCGACCCCCTCCGTGCCCCCGCCACCCCGTATCGACCGTGGCGCCCTCATCTCGCAGGTATACGCAACACTTATCCCGGTTTTAATTGTCGCCACGCGCGGATGACCCGACCTTCCGACTACGATAGTGTAGTGTATCTATTAATTCAACCTTTAACGGATTAGTCCTAAGTTTAAAGACTGAAAAATAGAACGAGTGTAACAGGCAATCCGATTGACATTTGAATTTATTAACTTTGTAAAGTCTGGCTAGTGTTTCAGAGACAGTATTGGTTACTATTTCACTACCTATTCTTTTTGTCAGTTTCCAAGTTATGCAATAAAAATCGTAACAGGAGTCTTCTCGACGCTGTATGTTTTGCGATATAACATACATAAAGTTAGGTCACTAAATGTTATACATAACATAAACTAGTCTTGTTTATGTTATAAAACTAGAATTAAAGAAGATTTGCGACTAGAATTTACGTACATATCCTTTATTTAATGTTTGATATTATGGTATTCATGATATTGGTTACCGTGGCCGAACAACAGACACTCGTCTAATTTGAATAATATATACTGGTTGTATTGTATCCGCCATCTTTATATAACATTATCTAATTAATGTGTTCGTCATTGAAACATTTAAACATGGATGATGTCTGGTTTTTTTTGCATTTTAAATGTAATTTTATTTAATAAAATAGTGGTTATAATATTAATTGTGGAGACAATGATTTCTTAGATACAACATCTATTTATATAGAACTAATAGAAGATACATTTTGTTCACATTTTGTACAAAAAAAAAATTATTGTAAATATGTTTATTTTTTTCTTATACGTTTTGTACGGAAGTAAGTACATTTTCCCAAATTGTAATACTTAAAATGGTTGTATTATCCTACATGTATCGTATGTTTCAAGTACTTAAATAGCAATTACCTCATCGCCTGTCGCTTTATCCTTAAATGACGATCGCAATAAAACGAAAATTCTTTTTCATTTATTTGTACGATTTAATTCAATTTAATTTTTCTTGCTGTAGAAAGCACACGTACACATATCTTTTTAAAAAAAAGCATGACCGACGCACGTTCTTCCACTGGCGATAACTTATACAAAAACACACTGTTATTTTTGTTTTCCCAAAAAAACCCTCTCGATAACAAAATGCTTCACTACACGTTTTTTTGTAGAAGAAACTCAGGATTACATTCTACAAGCACACATGTTCCAATATTTTGGTCACACAAAAGCCTCATCGATCCCATAAGATCGAAAAATGCCAATCATCTACACATGTACACAAATACTCTTACTATAATACTCTAATATAAGTATGTATAATACTCATATGTAAGCGGTACGTTTAACATGAAATTATTTCATCCATACAAGTGTAGTTAGCGCTCAATTATTGTGCAAACGTAGTCCGGTACAAGTTGTTTAGATTACTGCAATGATCAGCTACGAGGAGGGTTTTCGCAACCGAGAAGGGAGAAGCCGACGCAAGTCGTTATCGTAATTAACTTATTGTATTTGTACTTGCGAAAAATTTGATACGTGCAAGAGCTCGTCGACGGAATTTTGTCACCAACTCGTTGCAACATAATTTGATTGTTCTGTTCAGTATCGAAATTGTTGAGACATAGTCCGAGGAACTCATTCTTATAACATATCCACACATTTTATTAATATAATTTTTCGTTCTGCTGGTCTCTGCTAACCCATTTAGTGTATGAGCGTGAATACTTTTCTTTTCTGTCCATCCTATTTTAACTATTTTATCTTTCGAGGTTAAACGAAAGCTCATATTAATAGCAGACGTTGAAGGCAGGTTCAATTGTTTGATATTTACACCGCCGTGCGATATTTCGCACTTTCTTCGCACTCAACGCTAGAGACGCTAAACTGTTGCTTATGTAAGTGCTAGAAAAGCTAACTTTTAAAGTAACTCACAATTACAGTTAAACGACAAGGGAAATTGAAAAAGTTACAATAGCTGTACCTTTATCGTCCGTAACTATTGATGTGATGTCCGATTAAGACTTACCGCAAGTTTACTAATTTTAAGGGATACTGTAAGCTTCATAATTGATGTTACTCGTAATAAAGACGGTTTCCTTGGACGTCATCGTAATCAGCACGCTCCAGTGACCGACACCGTTGGCGGTGCGGCTCCTGGAGGTGAGGGTGACGTCAGCGGCGTGGCGGCACGTGGAGCCGCCGCGGACGCGCCGCGGGCGCATCGAAAGTGAGACTCGTGGCGGCGCCCGGGTCGACGACCCCGCGCATCCGACCGCCGAGCGCTCCGCCACTCGAACACACCGGCCCGTCTCGCCTCCGATATCCGTACACTTTACCGACTCGGCCTACTGCAGCAGCCTCATAACTTTATGATCTGCTTCTCCAAACACAAACATATTGTTAAACAATGACAAATCACCTCCTCTGGCCCGTAGTAAAAATGTGCGCATTGGTATGTCA
Organism: Papilio machaon; assembly: GCF_912999745.1. Taxonomy (NCBI): domain Eukaryota; kingdom Metazoa; phylum Arthropoda; class Insecta; order Lepidoptera; family Papilionidae; genus Papilio; species Papilio machaon. Next base: position 2,154,738 of record NC_060002.1, read on the forward strand.
TTATACATATATCATAAATTTAATAGTGCTAGTGTTTGCTAAAAAATACCATAAATTATGTATATCAATCAAATATATACCAAAAGTCGATTTAAAATAACCCGTTTTCACACTCGTGATCTTAAATTTGACTAAACAGACACGTGCTGTATGATGTTTGTATAATACAGTTGTACCGGTAGATTATATTCATGTTATATTTTTGCTGGGTCATAGATGATACAAACCATAGAGAGGTCCTACAGTATTGCACGCTGCAGTTATGCCAGCTCAGCGTTACCGGGCGGTTTCAGCTCTGATTAGTGATGCAACGGATGTCTGTTTCCGTTTCCGCAAGTGCGGAAGTTCCGCATGCTTTTCAACATCCGTTTCCGCTTCTGTTTCCGCAACTTTTATAACGGAGATAAAACGGAACTTTACGACGGCTGAGAGATCCAAATGCGCGGCGCGAGACGCACAGTCCGTACGCGGCCTTTCGGCACTTGTCGCATTTGTTTGTTTACGTACTTTTTCGTGAATTTAAGCGCGTAATATTTTCTGCTGCTGTTTGAAACAATCAGTTTCTCTTGCTGGAGTAAACTGTCTAGTAGTTGTCCATATAAAATTTGACAACTGGCAAAATGTTCCTATTTCATACTTTCGAGTTATTAAATGTACTTTTGAATAAGTGATAACCATGTAATATATCATCATCATTATTATCATCAGCCCAAATTAGGGGTGACTAGGCCATAGTCAACCACGCTGGACCAGAGCGATTTGACTTCACACATATCATTATTTTTTTTTCTCAGATATGTGCAGGCAGCATCACTATGTTTTCCTTCACCGTAGGAACGTCGGATAAATGTAAATATCTAAATCGAAAAACACATTGGTACATGGCGGGATTCGAACCCAGGCCCTGCAGATTGCAAGTCAAGTGCCTAATAATTATATCTTTTTGTAATCTAGATTTGGTGTTTTTGATACTTAACACATTCACTGTTTACAAAATAAAAAATGTAACAGCTGGGAGCCAAAACTTTTTACGGTGAATTTTTATTTAGTATGTCTGGGAGTGTTTGAACATATAGATAAATTAATAATGTTTTTTGTATTTGAGCGCTAGGGATGGCAATGGTTTAGTTCACTAATATGTAGATATTTGTTCCACGATTGCATTTCTGTTCATATGTTACAAGATTTTGACAAAGTCAAGTTTTTCATGAAATTCCAGAATATTGAGTAAAACATGTAAGGATACTAATCAAAACCAGCTTTTATCTTCTCGGTTCAAGATCTTGTAACATTTCATACACACCCACACATACACATACGTATACACACACACGTACACACATACAGGACATACATATATTTAAAAAATATACATACATAACATAAAGTTCAGCCTTAGCTTCATGTGATACAAGATATTTGTATGTTTGCCTCCGTACGAACGTGGTCACTACAACACTGTAAGAATGAAACTAATACTCTTTTTCGTTAGTTGACAATATTGCCAGAGTGGCCACACAAAGCAACATGGACTCGCTTCAAACGCCGGCGGCTTACTGGCTACTACAAAGTGAACGGGCCTCTCGCCCGGATCCGAGGGGGAGGCGCCGCTACTAATAGCTCTGCCCACTCGGATCCGAGTGGTCAGCAGTGAATGTATTAATAAAGAAATATATTTGTCGAACGAACGTTTGGCGAACATTAATTTGTAAATAGTGTAATTTTGTTTCCTGAAAATAAATTAAAAAAATAAAAACGTATTTTAACTTATTGCAGCACAGTAAAAATACATATATTGAAGGCTAAAGGACACCGATATCCAATGCCTTAATAAATTAAAAACGAATACAAACTGTTCTTACCAAAAAAAAATTTTGTAAATATGTTTTTTTATTATTATTTACACTTCTGTTTCCGCTTCCGTTTCCGTTTCCGTTTCTGCTAAAATTTATTTTTGACATCTGTTTCCGTTTCTGGTTCCGGTAAGACACTTCCGTTGCATCACTAGCTCTGATGTAACATGCCATTGACTCGACAACGCGACTGTTAGGGAAAGCGACATTTACGAGTTTTACTTGTAATTATCTAGCGGAAGCGAACACGCGAAGCGAATATCCGCTCGTCGTGAACTTCGTCCACGTAGGTATGTAAGTTTGATTTCGATTATTATATGTATTATAGGATTTTTTATGGATTCTTTACAGATACTCAACTGAAGCACAATGTTATCAACATTTGATCAAGTCTTAAAATTCGATTCTAGTATAGCAATTGAAGAAATCGATTTGCTTTAAAAATCATTTACTGCATTAGATTGGATTGGTCTGTCCCGCACATACGGAAATGTTTGTGATAAAGACTATTTATATACGTTTGAAATGTCCAACGGCCGCGAGCTGGTTGTTTAATTGATGTGCGATCGTTCATTGGCTTCAGCGTACTGGAAGAAGGTATATTATACGTTGTCACATATTTGACTTCTTTCGAATAAAAAATGTTCAAAGAAATTGCAAACTGTAGTGTGTAAGCTATGAGTTTTAGGTTAACTCTCCAACTACTCTCAATCAAATTAGCCCGATAAATTTTAAACAGAACATTTTCAACACACATTAATCATTTCAAACAATACAAAAATGCTAAAGCCTGCTTCATACTTTCAGGTTACACAGTTCTAACTGAGCAGTTGGACTGTTCAGTTAAATCGTTGGCAAAATTTGACCTGTTAGTTAAACTGTATAGTTCTTAGTTTTGTCCACAGTTTTACACACACAAAAATAATTTATACACATTTTACACTCAATAGATTGAAACTTGCATAATTAAAATCGTTTACTCTAGTAACAGAAATAGTAATCGCTGGGAAAAAACTATTGTTTTTCTTAAGTTGAAACACAATAGAAAGAAGTGTACGTGCGACTGCGTACTTATGAATTATGAATGTGTCTGCATTACGAATTCGGAGTTTGAGACGTTGTTGAGAGGCTCACGTGGCCGTCCATTATGAAGACCTGCGTCTACTGTTTGCTCCGCTATCATACTACATATGTATTGTCTACAACTTTTAACTATGATTTGTGTTGTTAAAAGAATGGAAATCGGATACTAGGTCTCTCTTTTATGTAAGCTTCTATATAATTATTACTGTGTAGACTTAGATATACTTGAAGATCTTTAGCGCATACTTGACGAGAAAATTAGCTAGAGTATTTGTTGAAAGTGATCAATGAACTTGAAATATTATTGTTATCACACAACTCGATAAACAATGGAAAAATACACGCAGCATGCAGATTATTCATTCGGAATACAAAGCGGTGGTGAAATTGTTTTAATAAATATATGACTGCTGACCCCTTATGTTAGAAGTATTTTGATACTGTAAATATACCTTGTACCGCAGTGTCATTGCTTGCTTGACCTTTATTCGACTACGTCATACTGCCGGTATAGGTTTGAGTTTAGTGTTTCGCTGACCGTTTGAGTGTGCCGAATGAGCTTTTAGCTCGAAGGTCACACGTTCAAGGCTCCCCAGGTGCCGGCTGATGCCCGCCTGATTGACTATTAATTTATAGTTGACTCTAGGTTAACACGATAAGCGCCATTGACTCTGCGAGTTCACTTTATTATGTGAATATGTAAATCCTAGTGACACTACACGTGTTAGGTGCTATTAATTGTTCCCGTGTTTGAGTGCAGCAGATTTATGATTTTTTTTGGAAAACAGTCCAATTTTCATTTTGAAACAAAGTTATCTATTTTGTTTTTACATGAACGCTGATGTATTGAGCCCAATGTATACATGTGATATGCATCTAACAATTCATTACCTACTGTACGTTTATTACTTTAATGGCGTAGAATAAAAGCTGAAACTCTGAATGACTTTTGATTTTTTTTTAAATAAAAATATCAATAAATACCTTAACTCAATAGACCTGTATTTATTTTTCTTGGTACATGATCTTTATCTGTTTACATTTTGACTTTGCCAGTAAAAAAAAGTAGCAGCTGTCTACATCGAAAAATAATAGCGATGTCTATTGTGGCGCTTTTAAATCTCTACGTATTGAGATTAGAATACTACAATTGAAATAAGAGTTCTAGTGAACATTAAATCTATAAATGCATCTAATTTTATTTTTATTTCGTGTACAATTACTTTAAATTAGTCATAGCAAATTAATTGATTAATATTTGAAAATCCTGCAACATATCCGTGTAAACGGAACATTAATAAGCGTACGCACGCTTCGCTTGCGCCCGCGCTTAAGTACAACAGACCCACATCGTGTTTGGGAGACATCTGTCATATTTAATACTTGTATACAAATACAATACCGTATTATGTCTTTTTTAGTTTCACAACAGCCATCTGCCGGATTATTGCGTACAATAAAATCGACATTCAATTGACTGGGGTATAGGGATAAGTAACTTGGAACAGTTAAGTTCACTGGAAAATTTCAGGTCTTTAAAACATGTCGTTGGTGGTGTCAATATTGAGCTAGTATCTAAGTATATAATAATAATATATTGTGTTTAAGTATCTGTTACAACACTGAAAAATGCTGTTTGTACGATTTAATACTGTTGATTAAAAATTACAGGAGAATTATTTGTTATCATACGATGTATTTTTGTTTAAAGGTATCTTTAAAACGGCTGCATGGATCGGCACAGATGTAGAACATAGTCTGGAAAAACGCATATGCTACTAATTTTCTTTTAAACTGCGTGCGGTCAGAGTCGCGGGCGTCAGCTAGTTATTAATATTTATAAAAGTAAAAATCTCGTGTATATTTGCTGCCTAGTATTCGCTTTCAATATTTATAGAATGGAATGAAGGGTGAAGTTTTTTCCTTACTATGATACAAAGATGTTAGTCAAAATGTGACACTATATTACGTGGAGGGCAGGCAGCTGTTTATAAAACTAGTTTTTTAATTGTGTTTAGAATATTGCTTTATTTTAATTATTATTAACACATACACATTTAGTGTCTCCGTCTGATGGTTTTCTGCGTTGTTAAGATTTTTTAAGAACTGAGATATATGAACCTTCAAGGTTTAGTGGCTGATATCAGTTATTGTGCTGGTGCACGGCATTTTCTTACAGAACTTTGTGACTGTCTATAATCATTTATATTAACGCAAAACTCGAGTAATTACATTTTATTGTGATGGAATTTGCGGAAAATTCCGTTCACCCTGACATATAGTTATTGAAGCGTCGCTTATACTTGCCTCACTCGGAGGAACTTGTTTCTTTATCAACAATTACATATCACTGTAGAAAAAAAAATAATGAATGTTTCTGTGTGCATTAGTCAGTTTGTTTTAGTATTCCACGATCTAACTGAATTTTCTGGATTTGTAATATAGATGTTCTGGTTTCGATCTCTGTCATGTACCGACCTTGACTTGATCACATGTAAAATATTGTTGTATATACCTATAAGAAATGTTTTAGTTGTTTCCACATTCGCGAAACAAAACATACACAGTATGGCATAGTAGTTCCGTAAATGGGAGCTTATTAATGTGAGCCGACACCGTGTCATTAGAGGGTGTGAATATTTTAGTAGAGTCGGCGGCAACGCTCTGCGACCGCTCGCTGTCTCCGGATTGCCTTTTCATTGAATTAATTCAGTTTGTTCCTCACACACGGCCAATTTTCATTTTATTGTATTGATGGGAGGTTTATAAGCATTTGTGGTAAAAACGGAAATAATAGATTTTTAAAAGTGACGATTCGCTTTTAGTTTCTGAGCCCTGCCTTTTTTTCCCCAGAAATATATTTCGTCCATAGTTACGGTTTAACCCATAACTGTATACTAAAATCAAACGATTTCTATTCTAAAAACGCGTCTGCTTAACAGTCTACAGCTTTTTATTAACAAAGTACGCGCTGAATAATTTCGTTTTAATCCACCGAGATCATAGCCGCTAACAGACGCGTCTTGTACTGTGTTGTTACGTAACCAAATGGGGGGGGTCATCCCGTCCGCGCCCAAAAGTCGCACCCGCGAAGTGGAGAACAGTCATATCCTATCGATTTGTTAAGATGGCGCACGTGGGTGGTGTAGGGGTGTGGGGGGTGGCGTGACGCGCGGGGGCGGGGGCAGAGCGGGGATCGGCTCGGCGCAGCGTGCAGCCGCGCTTGCACCTGCCCGGAACTCGCACCCGCGACGCCCGCGACCGCTGCGACACACTAGCGACATCTCAACCGACCGCTACACGACGCTGTATACGTATGCACATAATACTAACATCGACGCCTTAATGACGAATGCATGTTTAATGGAAGCTCTAGATTTTTAATTTGTTTTTAAAAGTTTTGCTACGGCATAAACACAATGCTACGGAGCATTAGCACTGAAATTCCTTCTCCAAAAACTTGTTTAATCGATGAACAAATATGCCAAACTAGCTTTTGCACGCAACTTCCTCCACGCGTAATTGAAAACGACGTAGTATCGCACCTATATGTTATTCCAGACAATAATCTATTTCTGTGCCACATTTCATCCAGATCCGTTTAGCCGTATTGGAGTTACTTTTAGAATAATCAAAATCTGCAGTTTTTATTGCTTAAAAAAATGTAGAGCGATAATTACATTAAGAAGAGCAATATGAAACTATAATATTTTTCACGTTAAAGTCAACAAGTGTCCCGTGGCGGTATCACGACCTACCCCGGGCGAGTCGCGCCCGCCGCAGGTCGCCCGCTCCCCGGCGACCGTCGCACCCAAGGTCGAGGGAATGCGACCTCACACGACACCTAAATACGAACCCCTCTGGGGTCACTTACAAATGTACATCGATAACACCTACCTTTCTTTCACTTTCAATATAAAATCACAATATTTGTGTTTTTTTTTTTAATTTCATACTTGTATTTTCTGACTACAATGTTCTGATATATTTCTCAAATTTTATACTGATCTTTGTACCTATCTCCGTTATTTCTCTGTACCTTTTTTCGGCAATATTGATTTTTCATGTTTCCAAATATTTCATGTCAGTTGTCGCCCCCTTCCCTTATGTCAGCTTTCACGCAATCCTCTACATGTACTAATTTGAATTATTATCTAAATTAATTTTATGAATTTTCCTTAATAAAAATTAAATAGTATGCATTAATTCGGTGTAACATTCTGTTAAAGTGCGGTTAAGCGCCTCCGCGGTTTCCGATTCGGTCACCGTAAAGAAGTTATACTGCCGGGTATAAAATTGAAATGGCAATAACCAAGTGGTTGTATCATTTATTTAATGCCTTGTTATAGAATTTAATGACGTTGTTAAGTCTCCTTACCGACCCTCCTCATTACCTTGTTACCAAATGTTTATGTTCCCACTTAAATTACGTAAAAAATGTATATATATTATTATTGGTTATGCGATGTGATATCATATTTTAATCTTTATATCTTAGTTATATCTGAACAGAACTACATATCGTGCTATGAAAATACGCCTTTGTAAAAGTATGTATAAAAGCCTAAATCAAAAATTTTTTTACACAATGTTTATTGGTCTTAAGTCTTTTTCAAAATTCAAATTTAAAATACAAAAAAAAAACATTTAAAATGGATACAAGTGAAAGTTGTTTTCAAAGGATACATTTGATTGGTGACTTGTAAAATAACCCAAATAAACGTGGTTCGGAACCGCAGTGCTCGAGCCAGCTGCGAGAAAAAAATGATAACTCGATACACAGTCGTGCAAAAGAGTGCTAATTCATAACCCGTCAGCTAGACGAGCCAATAGGTCAGGTTTTAACGCAACTTCCGAACAGAATGATTTATGTTAATATGAATGAGCTACTCTGACGGCATTACTGCAGCAAAAACAATCAAAATACACCATTTACATAGGACTAACGGATGATTTATCTACGACGATTACATTTTAAGTTTAAGACTTGCTGGTGCCGCGAATTCGTCCGCGTGAAATAAAAAAATACTCAAGGACTCTATGTTATACTGGAGTGTAATCTAACTCCTATTCAAATTGTCCTCAGATTCAGATGTAATGCTTTGTTTCCTTCGATATAAGCTTTAGTTTTTAATATATTTGTATGAAATGTCTAAATAGATTTCTTATTATATACTAGTTAACATTGTGCATTAATTGTATTGCAATAGAAAGTTCATGTTGTAATACAAATGTTTTAACATTTATGTAATGTTGCAGTGGCACAGTCGGAAGACTCGCCGGTCGCGATGAAACTCAAGAAAATTTGCCTTAAGACGCCGATAGGTGAGGAGCAGGCGGCGCAAGCAGTCCTCGACCCAGCGTTAGGTAAGTCATATAAAGTCAATGTTGGCGTAACTACTACAAAAATTTATACGCTCCTATGGTAACCCGAATGACCTATAATAATTTGTCTTGCATTGTTATAATATTATGACTTAGTGGGATGGAACCGGTCGAAGAAATGTAAAGAATTATGTCACATTCATTCATGTAGCGAATCGTACTTTTCGCCTATTTCCAACATGATCGGATCGATTATTCGGGTGACTATAAATACACATAAGTGACTTTGCATTATCACTTAAGTACATTCGTTAATATTAAAAAAATATTTGATTTATGTTATAAACCTAAGTAAGTCACCTAACAAATTATTGAGTATAAATATGATTGAATAAATACTCAGCAGTTTGTATACAGTAAATGTAAATCTTCCAGCCGGCTTGAGTAGGTCGAGTCGAGCGGCTTACGCTAGCCAAACTTGTCGACGTTCGAGGGTCGGAAGTCTTGTAATAGCTCTCAACAAAAGTGTTGGCACTGATCGCATGACCGGAAAGGGCTTCCCCAACAGTTTAAAAACAAGATTCGATTTTATTGACCCACAATCTGTATCTGTGGAACGGTTTTATACAAGATTCTCTAATAAACTATCTTTGAACACTGAAGTATGAGCTTAAATACATTAATAGCCAAGAAATAATTTTAGAGATACAACAAAAAGGAACCTTTAAAAACATCGTTTTTTTAAAACTTTTATATATCGCAAAATGCTCTTTGTTTCTTTTTCAATTTCTTCAAAGAGGATGAGTAACTTATAATATGCTTTATTATAAGTCTTTCGCTAGTGGAAACCCGCGGTACATAAAAAATCTCACAGTTTGACAGTGGTAAATGCCATCAATAGCAACATTGCACGAGTGGGCCGGCTCGCCCGGTGAAATACCACGACCACACAAGACAGGCGTGAAGTGGACGTTATTCGGCGTTTCGTCTGTTGAGTGTGGTGCCAGAGGCCTAATTTTAGTTCTCTTTTCCCTCTCACCCTTTTCTTATAAGGAAGGGATCGGATGAAATTTTGGCGCTCGAAGTGACGCATAGGGTATAGGGTAGGGATGTGCGTCCACTTTTTGTGCGTCCCCTCCTCTGTCGATTAAAGGTAGGCATCTGCAATTGCGGATGTCTATGGGCAGCGGTCGCTTGCTCGTTTGCTAACTTAATGAAACAAAAAAAAAGATAAAGCTTGGTAATTGAATTTATACACTGGAAGTGTGAGGATTGTTTCTGATTTCATAACAAGATAAACTTTGATCGTTGATGCCAAAGACATAAAATTTGCTTGTTACCATTTTATGTGTTGATTTACCACGTGTTTCGCGGTGAAGAAAAATATGTGTAGAAAGATTTTTATTAAGCTTTATGCATAAAAATCAAAGGAAGTCTAGACCAGACTGCGCAATGCTTCCACGTTATACTGAATGAAGCCATAAATTATTTTCATCGCATCGCTTTAATTCAGTGTAACATATCGTTCGTTATTAGTCTCCTGATATCGAGTGACACGGCAGTTTTATTGTGCACTCGTTTTTAGGACATTTTCAAGGTGAAACGATGCGACGTGGTATGGTGTCGTGGCGTGCGTACACCGGTTCTCTTGGTTGGTCGCTCGGTACGTTTTCGCACGCGGCCGCCTCCGACGCGAAGCCGTTGATTGAACCGTGCTTTTATTCCCCGTGTGATGTCATCAATTTAATTGCGGACGCCGATATTGTATACATGTATAGGATACGACGCGTATTTTAAATCTATAACGATACAGTATGGCTACGTATGTACGTTTCGATGCGGGATACAATCGAGCGTTTTTCATCGGAACGTTAAAATAGTTTTTGGAACGAAGTTCCTTATCGCGTGTTATGAAAGGGGGCTAGACGGAAAAGATTCTTACGAAAAGTTGTCACGACACTTTTTGCTATTGTAAGCTGTGCGGCGTCGCATGTTTCTCTGTCTGTCTCTCTCTCTCTCTTATAGAAAGCAAGCCGGATATTTTCATTTCTATTTCGCATTGAACAGTGTGGTGTCGCGACTTAAAAAAAAAATTTTTTTTATTACAATTCCTTCACTAATTAATCGAAAGGAACTTCGTTCCATCCGGGTGTCCCTTGACACCTCTCAAGTTTTTTTTTTTAATTTTCTATGTCTACAAGTATTTATTTAGTAGCGTTTAGATTAGTCGCAAATGCTAAATTTACGATGAAGGCATTTACAAATGGCTATCACTTTCCTTTGGCTTATCACTCGGGAACTTCCTATGGTGATTGACTAAATTTACCATATGAGGTCGCTGCAAAATCCAGCAAAACTATGCTCAATAACACCTAATTATTATCTATCGAAGCCTTTTTCATTAAAGTTACGATTATCACAAAAAATTGCGTCGATTTAATTCAACCTTATATTGTGACAGTAATAAATCCTAGCCCAAGGTATCCTGTAAAAACTCTCATAATGTAGTTAGTGAAGCGTCGAGTAAATTAAAACCACTTGTGAACACTCCTTATTTAGACATCAATAACAGGTGCAATATCCATAACCATCTTTGTTTTCATGTACTTACCACTCACCGTAAATACAATTAAATAAATATTGATTGATATCCTTTGATGGCTGGGTTTTTAGGAGAGAAGAACTGATGAATTTGGGTTTTTAACTCTGGGGGGGGGCCTTATTTAAATTTATGATTTGTTTTGTGCCTTTTAAACTTACAGATACGATGAAAATTGTAATATCTTCACGGTGGTTTTATATTAAAATTTCGTGAGTGCGTCCATCGTCCGATGTTAAAGCCAGACGTTTTCCATTAGTTATTCTGCTTACCAGACACAGGCGTTACGTTTGCAGTAATACCTGCACGAATGATTTGAGAACATTATGAAATCACAATGACCACATGGCTGATGCCTACCTCTTGGGAGAGTACCAATTACTTTATGCTAAGTGCATCCATGTACGTAATATTATGTATTTATCGTTTAAATGTACATTGTTTTTTATACAATTCACATAGAATTGAAGGTAAATAAGTGACTTATTGTGAGAATATGTTATCTTTACCTTGTAAATAAAACATTCATATTTATAAGAGTAACTGGCAAGCGATTGCAATCGTATGTGCACTATGCATATGTGTATGCAAAGATTGAGATTTTTATATTATTTGTTTCATTATTTGACCTAAAATGAACGTTTTTTACACCGTTAGTAATTCAAAATTTAAACAAAATTTAAAATTTTGAACAAATTGTAGTGAATAATTAACAATCAAAGCGGTTTAAAGACGTTCAGTTCGATAGCTACACGCCCTTGTTTAAACAAACACGAAATTTTAACGTCTCGTTTGTCGGCGTAGCGTCACTCGCGGCGCTCGGGTGGAATAACCTAAAATTAGATGCGCGTACGCTGCTCGGACGCGGAACTCGATCGAGTGGTCTCTCTCGTTCACGGGCCGTCTGCACTAAAATGTCCGATAACTAAGGCCGCCGGCTGACGAGCGACTGAAACGTTCGATTTTTATTTACATTACTCGATTCACTTTCTTTGCTCAAAATATGTTACCGTAGAAAATTGTAACCACATCTCAAAGTGGTTTATTTATTACTTAAACAGTCCGTTACGTTAAATCTCATAATTATTTTATTCTAAGAGTGCAAAAATGAAATAAAAGCTATAACAATAGCTTTACTCATATTTTAAAAGTTGTTTGTTTCAATTGAATGCTTGGTTTTCAAGTTATGTAATATTTTCTTTGTGGTAATGGTCTTCAGTTGTCTGAAATACTTCGTAAATACTATAAATATTTTCCATAAAGCCTAGGTAAGTACGACTAGAGGCCTATATCTGTCACTAACGTGGTGTAATGTTCAATTACTGTATACCGGTTTGAAGGGCGTTGTCGCAAGTAATATTATTCTGTAACGAGATGTAACTTGTTATTTCTCAATGCAAGTGTAATGTGCAAAATGTTGTATTTCAAAGTTTTAGTACTATGTTGATAGAATCGCATTATGATATATATTTTTTTTATTAATTTTTGCGGTATGTGACTAAAAGTTTGTTGAATGCCGAACCTTCTCGTTTCCAGTATGAACGCAGCTCCAACAGTTTTGCGGTACACATGCGATTCAATGTTCAAGTCTGCGGAAAGTGAAAATAAGCAGGTTTCTTTTGCGGTGGGAATTTGGTTTGACTGCGGATTTTATATCGGTTATTTAGTTAATACATGATATAACATTTGAAATCAAAGTTTTTATGATCGAAACATAAAACTTTGTAAGAGAAAACTTGGATAACATTTTTATCGTCTTCTAATATAATGCGTTTTACTATTTAATAATGCGAAAACCAATGTTTTTGTTAAGCGGCATATGTCAAAAAAATTATTAATAATACAGGTGATCTTCGGTTGTTATTCTTGCGAAGAAAATTTTCTTGTTTGTGGTTTACCGCTTGTTTATTGTAATGTACTAAGGAATTGTTTTACGCCCGCCTTTTGCGTTTCCACCGCTCGCTTCATCACACCCATAATCTGTATGATCTATATCAGTTGGGGCTTATTACTTACTTTGAGAAAGATGTGGATTAAAGAATCAAATATTGCAAGTTTTATCCCCGACTAGAGGTTTGTTAGTTGTTGAGATTTCTATATCGAAGTAGGTATTGAATATGTAGCTCAAATGAATAACTCATCTTGTAATCGAGACTGAATGCTTCAAAAGAAAGTTGAGTTCTTAACCTACCTATACTAATAACATTGTTATTTACGCTTTAGAGTTTTAAACTTAAATATTCACAATTTCGGTTAAAGAAAGAACATTGCAACTTAGACGTTTTGTTGATCAAAATTAAATATTGATCTGAATCTGCGTGTACTGGGAGGCAATAAAAACGCCACAATGTGTAGACAGTTAACGTATATACGGAGCTTCGGAATAAATTGCCGAATCCGAATAGCCCAAGTGGGTGTTGAGGGAGGAACATATAGGCCGACGTGATAAGTGCAAACTATCCTTCAGTGTGTTGCACCCGACTCTGGTGGGCGGGGGGTAGAGGAGCGGTGCGGGGATGGGTACCGAGGCGCGGCGATGTTTCGGACAATAAGCCGTTGCGTTGCCATGGACCGATGAATTACAACGGGGTACAATTTAGATTGCATGCTATATTTTTAAATTAATATTCAAATGTTAGAAGACTTATGCGAAAGACAGAAGCAAGTTTTTATTTGACAGAAACATGCAGTTTTTATTTTATTTGGTGTTGACCTGATAGTAATCTGTGTTAGCCTGGGGTCATTGAACGACTAACAGCAAGATAAATATTTAGCACAAAGAAGAGCAAATAATTTTACTGTATGCCTATAATTGAAAAAAAAAAAAACGTAAAAATACATTGATGGTACAAGTAGGTTACGAAATTCAAAGCCTATTCCGAAATTCCGCCTAATTATACTACTTGGACCGACTCAAATACTTGTGATTTTGCTAGTTACATTTGTGTATAGGAGGTAATAGTAATATGAAATCGCAAATTACAATAATAAGTAACGACAATGACTCGGTCGGAACGTCGACTTCATTTAAATGCGCGGCCACCGCGATCCTTCGAGATGTATCGGGTAAGGGGCTCTAGCTCCTCTGCTTGCACGTCGCCGGTAATTTGATTGGGGCCGGGCTGTCACCTATGCGCCACAGCCGGCCGGCCGTCGCTCGGCGGCTATCGATTAGAGCACCCCGCCACCCCCTCGCCTCCCCGGTCCCCCGTCCCGCGCGCGAGCCGCACCGCCTGCGAACCGGATCTCGTCACGCCGCCATTGTGTACCCGCGACGCTTAAACGCATTCGTTTCTCCCGATGCGAAAACGACGCATTCCTTCCGCGCCCGACCCGGCCCCCGCGCCGCGCGTCCCCTGCCGCAAGCCTCGAGTCCCCCGGCAACGGCGCGCCGCAACGCCGCGCCTCGCGGGACCGCAACACAATCCTTGTGTTACACCTTACATTGCTCCCGACACTGCGCCGTATGCAGCAGCAGCGACGATGCGTCGACTTGATGTACTGCATGTCTTGAAACAAACTGATTTAATATCATTTCTAACACTGAAGTGTCTCACATACGTTACAAAAAAGAGGTCAAAAATTGATAACGTGAAGTATATATACTACACAGATTTCAAGAGGTCAGTGCATAAAAACATTAGCTTACAGACAAAGAAGACGGCAAACTCTTACAGTAAATGCACTCCACGTTCTTGCACATATACATTTATGTTTAACGCGGTTTATGTTTTTAATACCTGACCGTGAGTTGGCACTGCCTAAGCGATTACAAACTGTCATCCCTCTCATTGATACACAGAGATTACAACAAGTTTTTTTTTACAGCTATTTCGGTAGTGGAAACTCATGGCAAAACAATAACTCTGTAATAGTTGATGGTAATGAAATGTAAAATTCAGCGTACTGGGACGAACGTAAGTGTAAAAGTCAGTTGTGCAACTCGCGTAGTAAGATTGGTCAACGACATTCAGGTTAATCGACACCTGAACGCCCACTGCCTAACTACTCAGTACTCATATATGGACATAAAGCTTCGTTGACTTTAAAGTGAAACCAGTAATTAACCTAGTCTATTTCAAATTACTTCAAAATATCGAAGAAACTTGTCAATTGTTTTTTCATGAATTTAGATTATTTTCATTGTACTTATTATGTACTAGCGGTCGTCCGCGTCTTCGTTGGGACAGAATTTTATAAAAAGTAGCCTGTAACATACCGTCGTGCATCAGCTACCTTCTCGTCCAAGTCCCGTCAAAATCAGTCCATCCATTCCTGAGATTACCCGAAACCAACACGGTCTTGCGAACAGATATAAAGAGAGACAGACAATTTTTTTCTAAATCGGCTTTTCGTTATCAGGTACCCAAATACATCATGTGTTCGAAACATAATTTTTTCTTCGATATTACTCCAATTTTATTAATATGTATAGATGGACAAATACAAATTTAGTATGGTCATAAAATAGTTCCCTTGGTTTTCAGTGAATCGTTGGACGTTATTCCTGTCCCCTTGTATGACGATAGTGATGTTCAAAAAATGCCATTAAAAGTTTTTCATTTAAAAATTCCACATTCGTAAAATGCTATTAGTTTAAATTATTTAGTGTAGCGGTATTGGAGGTCAAACTTTGAAGATCGGAGACGTATAAGAAGAGCGACGCCCTTGCCGATGAAGGTTACACCGGTCCACTCGCAGTATAATTTAGAATTGTGAGCTATTTGAAATTGATTAAACTAAGAAATTTTAATCAAATTATCCTTTAAAGTGAAACAAAATTACGAAGTCTAGTTTATAGTTTGCAATATATAAAATGGAGCGACTTAATATTTTTCTTTTATAAAATCCATAGATTGTTTAAATATGTTTACAAATTAATAGCAGACGATTGATAATGGATTAGTGAGTTAGTTTGTATGGAAATATCCGTTGCCATGGCGTGAGTCATAATGATTCACTTTATATGTTGTTATATGCTCTACATTATACAAGGTTTACTTGAACAAGAACTAATATTATAAGTGTAAGTTAATAAATATAATAATCAATATTCATATCCATAGTTTTGAAACGTAACTAAGCTTGTATACACTATTGACGAATAGAAACTGTACTTAGTATAGGTTTGTTAAAAGAACTGTGTATAAATGTCTTAATGTATAATCCTTGCTTCATTTGTCTACTTGATTATTTTTTAAATTTAATGTCTGTGAAATGCGTCTGCGTACAAACATTTTTTTTTTCAAAAATCATAACGCAAATATGTACGGAAAATTTATTTAACAGTAAAAAATCTGAAGTACTTTACGAGGGTCTTACAGCGTTAGTATTTAATGAGGAGACAGTGTTAATTATGGCGACCGCTAATTAAAGAAGAGCCAGCCAAGGTATTCCCGAAGGAATGTAGCGTTATCTTGGGATGTATAACGAATTTAATCAAGCTATGCTCACAAGCACCTAACATAGTATTAAAACGCTACCTTACACAGACTCAGTCTTGATCTTAGCTTTCAATATATTGAACATCTTAGAAATGTTCCAAATTCTTGAAGTTAGCGATGTATATTGAAAATTGCACCCTTTGATAGTAACAGAGTAGACTAACCATCAAAATGATTGTCGTACTAAAGACTATTACTATTGTATCATCATCATCGTCAGCTCAGTATACGTCCCCACTGAGGGGCTCAGAGCCTACCATAAGTTAGGGTTGATAAAATTTGTAAAAACTTATATGAGATTTGTCGTTGTACGTTACGTCCGTTAGGAGCGCTGTACAAATATAGTATAAATTATGTCGATGACGTTACGAACACTTTCTAGCAATTTTTTTGGCTAGGTATTTAGTAAAACATATAACACAATGATTTCGTTAATATTTACATACATATAATTTTTCTTATTATGTTTACTTGTTAAGTTACGTCTGCTATGTTTTACATTGCCTGAAGAGTGAAGACTAGTTAAAAAGGATCAATAATCCGTCGTCGCTGTGTACTTTCGCGTCAGCATTACGTGTCGCGGTTATATAAATTTAATGAAAGTAAAATTATTTCCCAGCACTACAGTAATTAACTGCTGCCAATCGATAAATAATTATATAGGACGATACGATACTTTTGGTAACTATACATCTATGTTTCGTACGTAAAAAATTGTTATCTTTTATAACGTAAATTGCACATCACAGCACTACAGTATTATTACAATTAAATCTAGCGCATGCAAAAGCAGCTCCGGCTAGCTTAGGGTAGGCTCCGAGCCTCTCAGTGGGGACGTATAGTGAGCTGATGATGATGCAGAAATAACATGTCTTTGACAAGCAAATTATTCTTATTAATTTTCCGTTGAAATTAACATAGATTCGAGTTATATTCAAAACATTAAACTTACTGGTAATGGCAAAATTATGGGATACGTACTGTGGTAACAATGTCAGTGAGAATTAATGTATTTCTAAAGTAATGTTTGTGCTTAATATTAAATATTGCCTTATATACCTTTATCTTACTAATAATATGAATGCAAAGGTTTGGATGTTTAGATGAAAGTTTTTCAGAAGATATCTCCAGAACGGCTCAACAGAGCTCGTTGAAATTTATCATAGATGTAGAACATAAGCTTCTTTACTAAGTTCATTTTTTATTTCCTCCGGTCGGTCGTAGTCGTGGGAAAAAACTAGTGTCTAACCTAAAGTAGGAAATATTTTTGTTAGCCAAAAATCACTATAATCTGCTTTACGTTACTCAAAAGTAAAAGACCTTGAAATCGCTTCCTTACTATGTCATCGTCGTTTTCTTCCCGTTTGTTTTCCTCTTTGAATAATATTATATTAGAATTTATTTTATTGCTATTTTTAGTGTAGTGTTATTAAAAAAATTGTCTTTAATGGTATAAGGAATACCAATAAAATACGATTTAAATGAACCCCAACTAAATTAACGATATTTCACCTCCTCGGCTACGTTTCTAAATCAATTAAAAAATAAATATTTTTAAAATGTCATAAAAAGAAACATTTTTAATGTTATCAATAAATTTGTTAAATAGTCATAATTTTGCCATATTTATTTTTGAAATAGAGCTCAGATCAAAGGAAATAATCGATTAGATGAGTGATGTATTTTTACAACAAAGGCGCGAGATGTGTAGAGTCGAGACACCTGCCTTTGCAGATCTAAAGATATAGGTATCAATCATCGACTTCTGTTTGCACTCTGATCTTACGTTTATTCAAAGAAAAATAAAAAAAGGTATTTATATTAGTATTCATTATGATATAAGTGATCAAATCGCCCGAAGGTAAGATATAAGCATATAACCGACGAGCATGTCGACGATGACGATCTTTGTAAAGTGTTAGATGAATGGTGTGCGAGAGGGGAAGGACATTCGTAATCTCTGCCTATCCCTCTGTATTATAGAAGTAGATACAATAAACCCAAAATATCAATGAAATGTTTACGGTTTGCTGACCTTTCAAACTTAACGGTTACTTCAATTTGGAATTCATAAAACATCTTATCCTGTTTGATGAATATCTTTCCATGCGATTGGGCAAAATGTTTTTTTATATTTTTTTTTCAATCTCTATTATTTTCACGCCCTCCTTATATACTCGCATGTTTTAACGTCTTCTGTATTTAAATTGTTTCAGAGTTGACAGCTTTTTGGTACATACAACATAATACTTCATTGATAATTATTATAAGCTAGACATTATTCGCTCTCAATGATATACACAAAACATTTATATAACAGCAACAAAAATACTAGATATAAAAGTTTGTAATCAGGAATACATTTTAAGTGCCTCAGAAAAAATAAACAAGAAAAATGTTGAAATCGCAATACAAAAATGTTTGATCAAAATATACTTTACAAAAGTATTGTCTGCAGTTTTCTGCCAGCGAGCGTTAGTATAAAAGATAATAATTACAACTTTTTCTACAGATTGTGCTAAATATTAAAAATGTTGCTATCGCCGAAAATATTCGATGCAACAGTAACTCCCAATATTCCTGGAATAATCTAGGTATTATGTTTTACAACAAGATCTTTTTGATGTTTTATCTGGAATGTTAAAAAAATAATGGTTATTAGCATTGAAAGTTTTTATGTTACGTATTATGTCTTATACACTTGTTTCACTGTTAGTTTCCACTGTCCTGTTTCAGTGTAATATAACAAATATTTTCTTCTGTCTTCTTTTCATTGAAAGAACAGAGACAAGAATATCTTTTTACTAAGTTTTAACAACCGAAACTCAAGTTTAAAGATGTTATGTTTGCTGTTAGAATTTTTTTTGTTCACCACGATAAATACATTCTTATGTGATTACTATAAATATAAGCATATTCTTCGTTATTGAGATGTTTGAACCATTAATCTAATTGCGTTATTTATCACTAGCTGTCACCCGCGACTTCGTCCGCGCGGCATTAAAAAACTATGTTCTAAATCTATGCCAAATTTCAGCGAGATCTGTTGAGCCGGTCTGGAGATAACTTTGATCAAATATCCACACAAACATCTTAACATTCGAATTTCTAATATTAGTAAGATTTGTGTCATATGAAGTCAATCATCAGCTCTAAATAAAATATTTATTTTACGGTTCCATAAATCTTTGTTAAGAATAAACCTCCAATGATATTGTTGTAGAATAAAAGTGAAATACAGAACCTTCCACCATAAAAAAGGATTGATAATGAACCGTTTAGAAAAGGCGCCTTAATGTCTATATTTCTTACGGTAAATCCATAGTTTTCTAAAATTTATACGAATTTATTTGGTTTATATACAGATACATATTTATGGCTATTTTTGGGCCGGTCACCGTATTTTTGATTGGAATAGACTTGAATTTTTTAGAATAATTCTTTATGGTGTGTATCCTTCGAATCTTATTTTTTTTATTAACAATTTAAAATTTACTCCTTTATTTTTTCATATTTTATAAAATAACATTTATTGGATGAACTTTATAAACGCTTATGTGTGGATGGAACGGTCGTTGAAACTTACAATAGGAATCACAAACATTTGGATGCCAAATAAATTCAATTTTACAATTCCCTTTCCGATCTAAGATATTATTTTCAAAGAGAAAATATAGATTTTAACTACAGAGAATTGAAAAATTAGATATGAGTTAAAGCAAATCGACGGTAAATTGGAATAGGTTTGAAAAGATTCAGTAATGTGCGAAGACGCAAGCAACAAAACACAAACATCGTCTCCTCTCGCGACGGTCACATTAAATCCGACGCCGACTTCTTGCATTTAAAAGCCATGCATAAAAAGAAATGTAAATTTAGGCTTTACTTTAACAATGAAGACGAAGAAAAAAACGTTCCAGTATCGTTTATCGACAAAAACTTGACTCGTACGCATTGTGTTGTGACGGCGCATGCCCTATACAATACACCTGCATCATTTCGTGAGAGGGAATCATTAAATGCCTTCGTTCCTTCTCATTTACAAATTCACCTTCAATATGTCTTCACTCCACTCTACTAGATAGAGATGGTAAAATCATATTTTTATGTGAATTCGTTACATATTCTTCATAAGACTCGTATTCTTCGAAAGTACATACTACTTTTACGGGGTATGTGTTTGTGTCATCATGAGTTACCACTGCAGAGTTCGAACAACTTTTTCATCCAATATGGAACTATATATCAGTTCACCTCGCGCATTTAGACTGCATTGTTGTTATATTTCTGATTTTAAGTAATTTGGTTAACTCGTCCAAAGCGATGGTGGTATGGACCGAGACGTGAAAAGCCGAATAAATGCAGGTGGGATGAAATGGCGACATTTCATTGGTATGACTTGTGATCTAAGAATTTTACTTAATCTTACGTTACGGATCAATAAATCTATGGTAAAACCTGCCTTATTGTAGGGATCTAAGGGTTGGGATGTTAAATGTAGAAATGTGACTGTTTACAATATTATCATCGTTTGTTATTCAGATTGGACAGCTTCCATACATTTGATGCATTACGTTTAACTCATCCTGTGCCCTACTAAGATAATTTTGTTACTAAACAGATCGTTCGCTCACGTTCGTGACTATGATCTACAGTTTACGCTATATCTTGCGTCAAATCCAACTGCTACAATATTCTAGAACTAGAAGTCATGGATATGTTTGAAATTTAGATAAATAATTGCATTTTTTTATCCAGTTTTTACAAATTTTGTTACTTCCACATTTCTAGGCATAACGGAATGGATTAAGTTAATAGTTAAGATCCTTTGATAGAATATGATCCGAAACCTGCACATATCTGAGAAGAAATAATATACCTATGTGAAGTCCTCAACCCACAATGGGCCAGCGTGGTTGACTATGGCCTAGTCACCCCTAACTTGTGGTAGGTTCCGAGCCATTCAGTGGGGACATATAGTGAACTGATGATGATGATAGAATATGCTACCAAAATGCACCATTGACGGTACAACCAGCCTGCATTCTGCAATGTTTAGTCTTTGATTAGATGTTTATACATCCTGACTATTATTTGCGTTCTTATCAACTACCGCTGATTATATTGTTTATACTGGTTTCGCCATTCTCATTATAATTGATACTGAGTTAGCTGTACTAAAAAATGATGTCACGACGCTTACAAAAGAGATGTCAATTCTGGAAGACGTTTAAAGCGACGCGTTTGATAACATGTGAAATGGCGAATAAGACCATTTTCTTGAGATAACCAGATTTAAGTACCGTACGATTTAAAGTAAGTACATTTTAAAGTAAGTACATTTTAGACGCCATGTTACGGTCATGGCAGCTTATCCGCAATTGTTTTGTATAAACTCGAATATAAAATCATTAAACATTAAACTTTTAACCGGCGTCGTATCGCGCCCGCCGCGTATACGAGTTCGTGACTTCTCGTTTATATAAATGCAAGAGTAATAAGAATGAGAGCCAAGATCGAAACTCATTTGCACATGTCGTGTCTTTTGTTTAGCGGGGAGGCGTCATTGACCTCTATGAAAATAGCGGAGTCGTCGCGCGACTCGAACTAGGCACGTTTGGCGGCGCGCAAGTCTGTCTCAGGTACCGCCAGGCTTGCCTGGCAATGGTAATGATTTCAATTACAATGGCACTCGGTGGGCCGCGGCCGCTCAGCGACGCGCCGGCTGAAACTGCGGGTCGCACTCGCGGCCCGGGATGAGCGGCAGGCACATGGAGACGGCGCGACCGCATCTTACCGACGGCCACCGTTGTCACTGCGGTGTTTCGCGGGCGGGCAGATTTATTTGGACGTACCCCCTTCGCGGGGGCGGGCGCGGACGCGCCACCCATCGTACCACCTCCACACATTTGACTGGATCAATAAGTAAGCAAAGGATGCCTGAGCAGAAAAACCATACGCCCGACCACCCCTAGGGGGTACACGTAACGGCACCCCTCCCCGCCCCCTCGGGTGGGAGACTCCACAGATTGCCATTTTCTCTTTGCCTACGCTTTAATTAGTTGCGTAGTGACGCGTGTGGATCCATAATCCAGTGTTATTAAATTGTCGAACAAGTCCCATTCACCAATCGAGGTCCGACAAGGTGGTCTGTCTAGTTTAAATACCGATACATCGGACACAATGAACTAGTTTTAACCTTACTCACTTCAAATTTAAATAATGCTTATATAGGTAAATCAGTTTTAAAGCTTATCCAAATTCTTAAAAAAATTAGCAATTAATAGAATAAAATTAAATAACTAAAATTGGCGTCCATGGTCCTTCTTCACACACTCAAGATAAGATAACCAAACAATAGACACCGTGCCATACTTGGAATTGTCAACAAAGACCTAAGTTTCTAAACTTAGCTCGATTATCGCAGCAGTAACATCTTGTAATACGACATTCGACAACGAACAAAATTCGTTATAAAAAAAAAAATACACAGTAATAAACAAATGTGTATAAAATTTCGTCTGTACCCGAAAAACATTAGTAATCAACAGTACATTTTTATTACCGAAACTATTCAGGATCATATTTGCTGTACCGCCATCGGGAAAGTTGCAGGCAAGGGAAAAAGATCAGTATTTTTGTTTTATTTTCCCAAGTTACCGCATTGTTTAGCCTTTATTCTATGGCCGTTGGCCAATATTGATACATCAGTCGTGTGTACACTTGTAAACTGTCATTATAACTGTTTTGTATGCACTTGTTAACACGAGGCGTGTGTCCATGCATGCCGCCCGCAACCCGCACCGGCCAATGTTACGGCAAACATACGTTTGCTATTGATGTTGCACCGAAGGCGATCGATAACTTGTAATCTATGCAGACGCTGCAATAGAGAATGTTCAAAAGTCTAGCTACAGTATGGCTTTGAAAATTACTAGCAAATAGTTCGCACAATAAAGTGCCAAAATGAGTAAGTAGCAGCAGCACTTTCGACGTGTATGACAACTCTTGCCATAGTGTAAGCAAGTAATCGATTTTTTATCTATTTAGATTTAATTATGGATCCAATTCAAACTTTATTTAAATGGTTATGTAATTTAATTATACTTTTTTCAAATATCAGTATCAGTTTAAAAACTCATTCCAGGTAAAGGGATTTTGTGCAAGTTGTAATTTCCTGGGCAGTTGGTGTCGCTTTCAGATCGCGTCGCTCTCGGCCGGGCTCCTTCCCGCGCGGAGGCAATCCAAATAATTATCATAAAGTAAATCCCCCGCAATTCGGCCTCCCCGTAACCGACGGCCCTTTTTCGATACGCTACTAGTGATGGACATGCCACCTAAAAACAATTGTTATCGACCATCTTGTTTAATACATACAATTTAATTGTTGATATCGACACAAATAAAATTGTTTAATTATAAATAATCGGTATAGGTATATTTTTATAAATCAAGACCAGAGGTTTCGGAATGTCGTAGTTTACATCTCTCGATATTGACAATAGAATAAATACACATCCTTGCTCGGCATCAATTTCGCTCCTTTCCTTCACCCCTCTTACTAATTCCAATAATGGCCTGACTTTGTTTACGATACACCAAATAATTTATTGATGTAGATACACCATTTCGTGTATTTTTGCAAACATTTGTATTTGCTTTGGTTTTTTTTTTCACACATTCAACAAAACTGGATGAAACGTTTATAGGGATGTTTTATGTCACAAATCCATGGGGAATAAGAAGTACCTGTTACAGATAACCTCAGAATTTCATTTTAAAGTACAAAACAAAGCATGCTTAAATCATCAGTGGTAACTTAACGAATCCTTAGGTGCAGTCTACAGACATGTAAAAAAATATCAATTAAAATGGTCGACATTTTGTTTTTATTATGTTAACCTTTGCGGCGTCTAGCCGAGAACCGCGTGGTAATAATAAGTAGTCGATGCCTACTCGCCCACCCCTCGCCTCTCCGTCGCGGCCGACCCTCTCCCCGCGCCGCACGCCGGCCGCGCGTTACGCTCCACATTCAAAACTCGTCTCAACATTGCTCCTTTGTGTCAATGTAATTTAATTAAAAAATAATTTATATAAACGCAAATATACATTATTACTGAACATCAGAATAAGGAAAATATGATTGATGAGAAGGAAAAGGATACCAATAGACGACATAACCTAAAAATTGCTTCACCGATGAGAGCAACACAAACGCTTACTGTTTTTGTTAAGGTCATACGCAGTCGCTTATAAATCTAGAATCGTATGTTTCCAGGTTGAACTGTAACTTATCTGTACTAGGACGCCCAGCGGGGGTCGCGATCTGCAAGCGAGCAAGCCCTCGGACCTACTTATTGCTCGACGTTCAAGTTTTTGCCTTCATTTGTACCGTTACTTACGTTTTTATAATCTTGTCGATGGCTGTACTCGATATGAATGGAGGAAAGCTTGAACCAGTACGTATATGGGATACTAGTTAGGCTTTGGGATTCGATTGAAAAAAAGAAAACAGAGATAACAAAGGTTTTGCACTAGTATTTCAGCAGAGGCACTGGAATGGTTATAAGAAAAAAAGTTATTTTATAATTAAGAGACATGTTGTTCTTGATAGTGAGGCTGGCAAACATTCACGATAGGTTGATTAAATACCCTCAATGTGTAGTGACGGACATGTTGCGGTAGAGACGCGCGTGTCGTAATGGCGGTCGGGTCGGGACATCGGCGCATAAAAATCATAAGCTGACGTGTGCACGTTTCGCAACACACCTGTCCGCGTCACAATCCCCCCTCCCTCCTAGCTCACCTCTCCCCGCCTACTGCTCCAACCACCAGCCGCCGCCCGCCCGCAGAGTAATTAAACTATTTAATATCATTCGCGCACATCGAGATGACATGCGTCGGGACTCGGAACCGACTCCTTAATTCGCCGGCTAATTGCAAGCAAACATGGTTTCGGTCTAGACTAGACAAAAGCAGACACAAAATTGTAATTATTTAAAGACTACAATTTTAACGCACCTACGATGTTTGCACATTGCAATGGCTTATTAAACCTTTTAAGTAATATAGAGCGCTTACGGTTTTCCTTGAGGAAAGTAAATAGTCAGCCGGCTGTCTTTCATCCTAATTTTATTAAAAGTCACCGAACTCCATGAAATTCCTGGGGAATTTTGAAATATTTGCACAGTTAGTAGTTAGGTCTTCTTTTTTCGTTACTTCTATAAAAAGATTCCGTCCAAACTGGGTATTGTGATTCAAGTCTTTTAATCGAAACATGTCGAGTAGTGAATTGTTCTGTCCGAACGTTCTTTCCAAACCCCATTCTTTTTTTTTGCTCTTAAATTGACGTCGAGTCGGTATAGATTTCACGTGGAAGCAACATTGTTTCAATTCTGAGTAGCGGTTGTTTTGTGAAGCATCGCTAATTAGCTTCCAACAACTAGAAATAATGCGATCTACGAATATCGATTTTGTTAATTCTCAAGTACTGCATTCACGTCAAAACGCTATTCGAAACACTGACATGATGTACCCGCAAATATAAATAACTAGCTTTTACCCGCGACTCCGTCCGCGCGGAATAAAAAGAATGCACACAAGATAAAAAAGTTCCTATGTCCGTCTCCTAGTTCTAAGCTACCTCCCCATCAATTTTCAGCTAAATCAGTTCGACCGATCTTGAGTTGTAAATAGTGTAACTAACACAACTTTCTTTTATATATATAGGTATATAGATATAGACTTTATGGTTAAATTAAGCCAAATAAATAAGATAATTATTAAGTATAATGCCCGGTCTATTATTACCCTTCAGCGCTTACGACAGGATACATGTAAAGCTACAGTGGAACCCATACAGGGTTGGGTTGCTATTTTTCCTAGTTGTGCTACGCTGATTTCGATCGTTGGACTGAAGTAAGGTAGACAGGGCATAAAAGTCGTCGTCTTCAAGCTCACCGAGGAGATTAAGTCTAGACTGAATTAAGAATTTTTAGGCCTTAGTCAACCAGTGCAGATAGATTAACTTCACACTCGTCCTTTGAACTTGTTGCCAGATATGTGTACCACGTTTTCCTGTCAATAAAAGTTTATGTATTGTTTCTGCAGCGGCGATGGAGGAGGAATCTACGGAGCTGCCGGGCACGGACGGGCTGGCACCGAAGCAGCGGCACCAGGCGAAGCACCGCGAGCTGTTCCTATCACGCCACGTGGAGACGCTGCCCGCCACACACATCCGCGGCAAGTGCACCGTCACGCTCCTCAACGAGACGGAGTCGCTGCTCAGCTATCTCAATAAGGATGTGAGTATGTACCGACACCACACGGGACCATACGACACGGCACAAACACACGTTGTAATATAAACGTTTTCTGATCGATGATTAGCCGAGGTTTAGACATATTGCTTTCGCTTCATGAGACAAGACAGCAGGTTTCTTACGGCTACCTTCCAAATTTACGTTGATCTTTTGCAACATAGATTTGTCTTGACACTCTCCCTTCATTCACACTTTCGACAGAACAATTGTAGTTAATTAAAACTGTTTTATTAATAGAGGTTCATTACAATATAATAGTGGTTTAGTAACATTGTTATCGAAACAGCAGCGTCACACAAACAACACCAATATACAGACGAGGCGCGGCTACACACGTACACGGACTAATAAGGAAATGAGCATGCACTTGGCGGCCTATCTCGTATCTCCGTCCACGTTTCCTGTTACGTTTTATTGATTTATTTCTAGCCGCGTAACAAATGAACGCTTTACAACTAATACTGTTTGAACCGTTTCCATATACCTCAATTTTCGATTGACTGACTCCGAAATAATAGCAATAGTATATACAACAGTACAGACAGAATTTACAGTCACGACAATCTATTGTAACCATAATCCATAATTAATCTTTAAAATTTACATAAGAGTAGTGAAAATGCACTATTAGCCAACTAACATTTTTCATCAAAGTCTCTCCTCATGAAGTCATCAAGATTCTTAGTCTAAGTTACCTAACATCAATCCGAACATTCTCTTATTACCACCAATTTATCAAGCTTCAATATTTCACAACTGTGGGTCTAGCACGATAAATTGACACAAAGTATTCGATACCGAACATCGACATACATTGACAAATGTCATACAAATTTTGTCGATTTCTCGCACGCTTTTAAAGATACATATTTCAAATGTTTCGGTTAGTGACTCGTCTCTTACAATCGAAATCGTCTTGCAATTTATTTATTTTTTCTACATTAATAATTGATAAGTTTAGGAACCAGTCCAAGGTGCCTAAAGCAATGTCTTTATATCCATGAGTCGTTACATTCTTGTTAAAGTTGAAGCGTTATCATAATTAACGCGGCCTGCGCGTCTGCCATTTGCATATCGCTATATAAAAACCTAGACGTTTGCATAAATGTTGAATTTTAATTACAAAAACCGAATCAATTAACTACCTAACTCTTAAATTATTTCATAGACAATTTCAATTATTTTTATTCTCACTGTGGGTTTCCACTATTAAAACATTCTTATGACAAAATATTGTCATCCGTTTCTTCTTCATTGAAAAAGAAATAAAACAACGATATGTTCTGTTCACGTATTTCAACGGTTATTTTTTCTAACACCATGTCTTTCTTTTGTTTCAGGACGCATTTTTTTATTGTTTAGTATTTGATCCTTCACAAAAGACTTTATTAGCAGATAAGGGAGAAATCAGAGTTGGAAGTAGATATCAGACTGAAGTAACTAATTTATTAAAAGAAGGTATGTATTTTATGTTTTTTACATTTAATATAATCTTACTAATATTATAAATGCAAATGTTTAGAGGATGGATGGATGGATGTTTGCTTGGAGATATCTCCAAAACGGCTCAACGGATCGTGATCAAATTTGGCATAGATGTAGAACATAGCCTGGAAGAACAGATAGGCTACTAATTAAGTATTTTTTTAATCCGCGCGTACGGAGTCGCGGCCGACAGCTAGTGATTTATATTTGTATTGTAGTATTGTACATTACATGTTTCTGTTGAGCGTATAATTTTAATTATAAATGCGTGTAGTAACATTTTATATGTCATTGTTATAGCAGCTTGAATACAAATAATGTGCAATATAATACAGAAAACATTTACCTCAAAACCAATCATCGAAAACTTGACGAAACTATCAAACAATTCCATTGTAAACTTTGAAAACTATGGAAATATAGATATAGTGTATAACAGGGCATCTAATATAAATTCAATTGAGTATTTACTGAAAATGTTTAACCAGCTACAACTATATATATATTTAAATACGTTACAGAGCCGCGCAACAGTGAAGACCTGGAGACGTTGGTGTGGACCCCGGAGCACGGGCTGACGGACCGGCAGATAGACCAGTTCCTGGTGGTGTCGCGCTCGGTGGGCACTTTCGCTCGCGCTCTGGACTGCTCCTCCAGCGTGAAGCAACCCTCGCTGCACATGTCCGCCGCCGCCGCCAGCCGGGACATCACGCTGGTATGATATCTCACACGACACACATCTAACCAAACCTAACAACATTTCGTTTTTATTTACTATGTCTGGAAAGCATCACAAAGTTAATCTTGTTAATATTATAAACTAGCTTTTACCCGCGACTCCGTCCGCGCGGAATAAAAAATAGAAAACGGAGTAAAAAATTACCCTATGTCCGTTTCCTGGTTCTAAGCTACCTGTCCACCAATTTTCAGTCAAATCGATTCAGCCGTTCTTGAGTTATAAATAGTGTAACCAACACGACTTTCTTTTATATATATAGATAAAAATGTATAGATGTATGTTATTGTGTATCTCCAAAACGACTAAAGAGATCTCGTTGTACTTTGGCATACATGTAGAACATAGTCTGGAAGAACATATAGGCTGCTAATTAAGTTATTTTTCTCATAATTTGAAATAGAGATCCTATGCTTCTGTCTTTCCCTTTTATTGAATGTGGTGGTGAAATCCACATACATATGATTTTGAGGTTTTGCAGGTCTATACTTTACATAAATATGTTACAACTCGTCTGATCGTAGGTCTTTTATCAAGAAAATGTTTACAATGTTAACTTGTTACAATTCCAGTTCCACGCTATGGATACGCTGCACAAGTCCGGGTACAGCATAGAGGGGGCTCTGTCGTCCCTGGTGCCAGCCTCGGGGCCGGTGTTGTGCCGCGACGAGATGGAGGAGTGGTCAGCCTCCGAAGCCAATCTCTTTGAGGAGGCGCTCGACAAGTACGGCAAGGACTTTACCGATATACGACAGGACTTTGTAAGTACATTACACTATTATTAAGCGTTAGTTACTAAATATCTTCATCCCACTCATTACCTTTGAGAGAACAGAGATAACAATATGTTTTGTACAGGGATTTTGGTCTCTGAAACCAACTATAAGTTCTTTAAAGTTATTAATAAATTAACGCCCCATTCTCTCCTCCTTTGTGCTAGATATCAGTAATCGATGATATTTAATTTACGGATTTTCGGAATCTGTCTAGAATGAGTTTTTAGACTTTGCGTTGTCCATTAACACTGATGACAGATAGTTTTTTTTTTAGTTTTTTCGATCGACGACCTAGTTTTTCAGTAGGACCCAGATGAAAGGATGACATGAATATCTTACTAATATTAATAAATGCGAATGTTTAGATGGATGGATGTTTGTTAGAAGTTATCTCCAAAATGGATCTCGATGAAATTTTGCATAGATGTAGAGTATGTCTGAAAGAGCACATATGCTACTAATTACGTTTTTTTTTTAATTCTTCGCGGAGTGAGTCGCGGGCGACAGCTAGTATTAAATATTATTGATGTATGTTTGTCAGTTGCCATGGAAGACGCTAAAGAACCTAGTGGAGTACTACTACATGTGGAAGACGACGGACCGCTACGTGCAGCAGAAGCGCGTCAAGGCGGTCGAGGCGGAGTCCAAGCTGAAGCAAGTGTACATTCCCAATTAGTGAGTGTTTGTACCAACCATATATTACATCGTATACTTATCCTTACTAATATTATAAATGCGAAAGTAACTCTGTCTGTCTGTCTGTCTCGCTTTCCTTTAAATGCTACCCGAGATAGTATTTCACGCGGACGAAGTCGCGGGCACAGCTAGTTCTCTATTTATCTTTGATTGCTTCTATTTTATGTAAATTCTCTTTAGTTTACTTCTTCAAATTATTTGACTTGTTTTTTAATTAGTAAAAGTATTGAAAAATGTTTTAAATACATTTTAAAGCTAACTTGTTCCATGATATTGCAACTTTTGGAAGTTTCGGAAGTCAAAAGCACTGTTTATGTATTTTTGATGAACATTGTAAGAAATAATAAGACTTGATTTATACCATGACTGTTATAATATAGTAAAAAAGCAATGTTAATAATTGTGTGAACGTGAAATTGCAGCAACAAGCCGAACCCGGCGCTGGTGTCTAGCGGTGGGGGAGCGGGTGCGGGCGGCGCTGCAGCTGCGGCCGGCAAGGCGGGCGCTGTACTCAACGGCGGCACCAACGGCACCGCGGCACCAAATCTATGCGCCTCCTGTCAAGGTTTGTCTAATTTAACTTAATTATATGACTCAAATGACTAACACTTGGTAGTCAAGAAAGTGCTTTCGAAGCCGAAATAGGCTAACCTAAGTGCCCTTCTTATAATAAAAAAATAAATAAATGTTAATGATTTTTTGCGACAGTAAATTTAAAAATACCCCCTTAAAATCTAATTTAAATATGTAAACGATTGGTGCATTTATGATACAATTATCATATTAGGTAGTTCTGGAAGTCATTTCGTTTTTTCTCGACTTAGGATTAGTGTATTTTCGATGAAGGTGAATAATGGCATTATTAAACATATAAATAAACATAGAAAATAGAAACAAACATAGATTTAAATATACAAAATAGAAATAAAAACAAAATAAGTTTCCAAACAACCCAATATTTTGTATTTGCTATAAGCAATAAACAAGCATGGCAACCCATCAGTTTCTAAATGATTAGCTATTAAATAATGTAACATTATTCAAAAATATTATCATAAATTTAAATAAGATAACAAAGATTAGAAGATAACATCAATGAATATTTTTACGATTAATTAACTCATGTATTTGATTTTTTAATCTGGTTCTATAAAAGAAGTCTAGTGATCTATGTAACAGATATATCTATGGTAATTTTATCAAAGCTTTATCATTAAATATTTTGACTTATAAGTGTTGTATTTGCATTTCAGTAACAAATTCAAACCAGTGGTACGCGTGGGGTCCCCAACATTTACAATACAGACTTTGCGGCTCTTGCTGGCAATATTGGAAGAAATATGGAGGACTTAAGGTATATCTAGTTTGGAATAGTCTAAGGCATTTAGATATTAGTTTAGTGTAGATTTTTTCTTACTAATATTATAAAGGTGAAAGATTTGATTGATTATATTGAATGATCTACGAAACTAATGAACCGAAGCTAAACCATACCCGGGTTACATTGAAGATTTTTTTTTAAATTCCGTGCGGATTGGGCTGTTAAAGGGACGGATAAAAAAAGAGTACATGTGGCGGAAATGGGAATATTAAGATGTATGTATGGTGTAACAAGAGTGGATAGGATACGAAATGAGCATATTAGAGGAAGTCTGAAAGTAGCACCGGTAGTAGAAAAATTGAGAAGTAAAAGGTTAGCGTGGTATGGACATGTTATGAGGAGGGAAGAATTGAATGTGGCAAAGAGAACGTTAAGTATGAGTGTGAAGGTAGAGGTATGTCTAGGAAGAGATGGATGGATTGCGTGAAAGGTGACATGATCAAGAAGGGGGTGACAATGGAGATGACGGCAGACAGATTGATTTTGGTGGGACAAGGTCAAGGAGATGATGAAGTCGCAAGCAACTACTAGTTATAAATTAATAAATGTTCTTCTTTTTAGACTTTCTTAAATGAAAGTTTTATAACAATATTGTACTTGTTTGAATCAGACGGCTGGCGTATTCGGCGAGAGCGAGGCTGAGGCGGCGAAGGGTGCGCGCGAGGGAGACGAAACTGCGCTGTCAGCATCACACCGCCCGCACCGCTGTACTGTGCTCAACTGCGCCAAGGTAACAACACAGCAACACACGACACAGTACCTAAAGATACAATTCCATCAGTGTGCTGAAGTTTACGGCACAGTAATACACATTGTACGACGTAAATGTTTACTGATCGACTCATTCAGGCAAACAATAATAGAACACAAGCTTTACAGCACCAACGTTTTACGTCCATATTAATATGTTTTGTCTTCAGTTTGCTTCAGTTATTAATAACTTAAGCAAACTGAAGACAGTGAACTCTCGTGAACAAGGTTGTTGTATTTTTATAAATGTTACGCATAGCCTTGCCAGTGGGGACGGAAGCTAACCGTTTTGTGTGTGCAACGCTAGAGTTTTGCACAAAATATTTGCAAACAAATATGCTGCACACTATTTTGATGAAATCGTACCATCAGGACAACATTAGAAAAAGTATAACAATACCTGTATAATTTAGAAATTAATTGTACATTTCTGAGAAAAACTATTACGAAAGGGTTTGATTTTGTGTAATTTCGACATGTTTTTACACATTATACATTGTTCTTGACTGATTTTTGTGAATACTGTTCTGTCGCAGGAGTTCAAGTTGCGCGCGCACCTGGCGCGGCACGTGGCGACGGCGCACGGCGCGGGCGAGGGCGCGCGGCCCGTCATGAAGACGCGCGCCGCCTTCTACCTGCGCGCTTCGCCCTTCACGCGGCTGGCGCGTCGCCTGGCCCGCGCCCTCCGCCGCCCTAGACACTACGCGCGCTCGCCCTTCTCCCCCATCAACCTGCACCAGGTCAAACACGAGTGTAAGTAATGTTCATTTTATATCGCTTTACAGTTCACACTTATATTGTAATTTTTTTTTGTTTGGTCCTTATATTAGAGTAAGAGGCCCCGTGTCAACCCTAAAATTTGTCGAGCCTTGAGTCAATTGAATTACTTGAATTTTAGTCATCTTCACTAATTCGTGTTTTTACCGATCAAATGTTGATAGTAAATTAAATGAAATATGTTTCGTAGCGTTTTCTATAATAAGTTTTTTTACGTTGTTTTCAATATTATGATATAGGGTAATGAGTGCTTCTATTACTTTCCAGGTACTCTGGCAATGGCCGGCGGTGTGGGCGCCGGTATAGGCGCGGAGGTGCGCGGGGCGGCGCGCGCACGCGGCCCTGTGGGCGCGGTGGCGGCGCGGCTGGCGGCGGCGCACGGGGGCGCAGCGCCGCGCGCTCAGGACTGGCTCACGCTCACACCGCGTGACCGCATGCCCGCGCCCAACCACGTCGCCTTCCCCAAGCCTCCCAAAGCGCCAGGTAACTATGATATAATCAAGCTTGAAAGTCTAGATTTTATATACAGACAGCAAAAACAGCATACCAATTTTCGACCATTGCTATATTAAAGTTGAACAAGACATCCAAAAAACAAATTCCTGACCACTTCAATTATGCTACTTCTGTGTTAATAAGAACTTAAATTTAAAATTGCAGTTTTTTAACATATGAGAAAACGCTGATAAAGTTAATATTTATTTAGATGGCAGCTTGATGTACGAGCGCGTGGCTTCGCGCGCGGAGCTGGAGGCGCGCCGCAGCGAGCCAGTCCCTGCGCCTGCGCCCGCGCCCGCACCACCACTCAAACGTCGCGCATATGACGACATCAACGGACTCGACAGTCAGTATATTTACATTGTAATTAATACGAATTCACAAAACATACGATGCTGATGCATTGTCATTTATATTGGATAGAGTAATAAATTTATAATTAAAAAAAAGGTGACACGGAATTAAATTGGGTTCTTCTAAGCGTAATTTCCATGCTCATAAAATTATCGGCTAGTAAATTCATAATTGTTTTATTTAAAATATCTTATTTTGATGCTATCTTTATGGAACAGCACCAGGTTAGTTGTAAATCACTTGTGACATCAATTACATACAATAAACGATTGTCATATTTAAACTTGAATAGTATGTATGACGATGTGTGTGTGTGTGTGTGTCAGGAGCGGGTGTGGGAGTGGGCGGGGGCCGCGAGGTGCCAGCACCGCCGCCCGCCAAGCGGCCCAACAAGCATCCCGCGCCCATGCAGCGGCCATCGCGCGAGCAGTACGCCGCTATGTGTGCACGCGCACAGGCCACAGGACAGCCGCTGCCCGCACACGTCTTCACACACGTCAGTGTCCCAACATACATACCGCTACTTAACCGAATACATCTTTATCTTATCATCACTAAATATAAATGTCTCAAAATGTAGTTGGAAATTTTTCTCGTTCATTTTTTCATGTATTTGAATACTATGAATCCCATTGCTATTCGTTCCTCTTACAAAATGGTAGTTAAAATAATACAGTATCGACAACTAAAATGTATAGTTAATTTAATAGACATAAACTTATGATTTGTATAAAACCTGCATGTAATATGTTATATATTGTGCAGGTAAACGGCAAGCCAACGAACCTGACGGGTCGTGGCGGTCGGCGTCACGTCATCTCGTGGATGGACGCCCCCGATGACCTTTACTTCAGAGCCACCGACCTCGCCAAGTGAGTGTCTATTTGTTGCGATTTACTACATAATAAGATATTCTTTAAGTTTTACAACTTTCATCCTAAAATGGATAATTTTTTGTAAAGGGCTGGTCGACGGACACTGAGCAGCGGTGAGCTGCGCCGGGGGGCGCGCGCGCCGTGGCGGGCCATGCGAGGAGCGGCGGTCGTGGGGGGCGCGGCGGGCGCAGGGGGCGCAGCGCCCGGCAAGGCGCCCGCAGCCGCGCCGCCGCTGCAGCTCGTCATCCTCGACTGACAGGTGTGGTTTCCCTTCTTTCAACACTATTAGTTATATTTAAAAAAATAATTCCATCACAATTATTGTCATCGATGTATAGTTATCAACTTATCAAGTATATGCAATGTATTGTAATATGTTCTGCAGGAGCCGCCGCGACCGCCGCACCCGCCGCACCCCTACACGATGGAGGCGCTGCTCGGCTGAGCGCCCGCCCTTGTACATTCGCCGTGTAAATACGTCCGCCGCCCCCCGCGACCCCCGAGCGCACCCCCCGCGCCCCCTGCGCCCGCCGCGCGCTCCAAACGAAGATTGTATTTTTGGTAATCGAATCGCCGAGAACGGATTCTGTAGATAATAATTTTAAAACTATATTGTTCTTATGTGGTTTGATCTGGCGACGAGCAAAATAATGTATTTGATACATAAAACGATATGTAAGTCTATTTCATTCGGAGATTCATTGTAGGATAATTTACAATTTTTTTCATAAATAAAGCACAAATCGGATTAATGTATTTTTCTTTCTTTGAAGTGATATTGTTTTTCTGTCCTAATAGTCCATAGCTCCTTACCTTACCAATCCAAACTATATCCTAATTGATTTTTAATTGAATTAGATTTGTCGACTATGTTACAGTCAGCAGATTATTGTACATAGACATTAAAAATTCATAATTCACGAAAATATTATTTGAGCGCCTGATGAATTAAATTGATGTCCCGCGACACTTCATTAGCTAAGCACTGATGTGCAGAAAAATCGTGGGATTGTGTGGTTTGTATGAATATAAAAATAAAAGAAAATTATTCTTTTTTAAAAAGTTATATTTATTCGAGTACATAACTACATCTTACGATAAATGGATAATAGCTATTATTCCGTATGATAAATATGTTTTAAGTGGATTTTTGACCCCTGCATCGCCACGTCTCACTTTATTCGAAAAGCGCTATCACATAGTTCATAGGTTACACGTTCACATACAAAAATATATGACATTAACAATGAGAGCGGCGGCGCGACCTCGTCGCTGTCGTCGGTTCTGACTGTACCTCGCAACACAACACTAGCGTTGTATTCCAATGGCACTTGACTGTACTTCCTTGTTCCCACATTTATCTCACAAAAAAAATATATTTCGCATGTCCATTCATACAAAAACATGTTTTTAACATTTCCAAAAACCTAAACACTAATTACTACCGACTAGGGAACGTACCCATACTACGTGACCCGTTTAGGGGGGGGGGGCGGAGTCTTTAAAATACTACGGTCAGTCACGGGAGGGGGGGGGGGGTTCAGCTTTTTGTCACGTAGTCGATTTTAATGACAGAAATCTCGTATTTTTTCGACCTATATTCGAATATAGCGCGGTGTTTAGCGCTTTGTAAACTCACAGTTGGTGCATGGTGGTGCAGTGGACAACCTGTCTCGCGTGCGACCTCTGCGGATTCTATCCAGGAGGCTACAAGAAGTTTTATGTGTTTTGGAAGTCGTCTTTATTGCAGTCTTATGCAATAAAGACGAGTATGAGTCAAATTATTATTTTTTTAAATTTTTGCCAGTGAAATGATTAAAAATCATAATTATGAATTACTACGTGAAAACTAAAGGGGGAGGGGGGGGTCTTGTCATATACTACGAATTGTCACCGAGGGGAGGGAGGGGTCGAAAAATCTTAAAAAATAGGTCACGTAGTATGGGTATGTTCCCCTACATTGAAAATCATACAAATATAAGCTGTATAAATAAACATCGTTACAATTTTTTACACGTATTCATCACATTCGGACACTTTTGAATAGATTAATGATTGAAAAATATCCGTATGTAAGGAATTAAAAAAACATAAAACAATTCACATTTATATATCAAAATGTGCAATGAAGTGACACTTCGAGGTTTAGCAAAGCGAATTACTAAACCTCGTTATTGACACTGTTGACACAAGTACAGTCGGCACCCATCGACACGACGACGTCGCCTGAGATTGTTCCCAAACTCTCATCCTCTTTGTGAATTAAATTGAGCAGAATGTTTTAATGCTACATTTAGACTAAGTCAACTTTGTTGGCGGACTATATGGTTTGTTAGAGTAGGCCTCCGATTACAAAACTATTTTATACAATAATGTTATTTCAAAAGTCAGTCCCTTACCGTCGTTTATCTGTTCTTATAATATATAAGCCCCCCCCCACACTTCAACTAACATTGCAAGTAACTAGCTCTAAGTTTTAATCTCAAAGCCGTCACGGCGCACCGGTCTCACGACACGGCACGACACGGCACGCCGCGCACTCCCACGTCACGACACGACACGACACAAAACACCGATCGTCATAATCGCCATAAAATACTCAATACAAAAATACTGTACAAATTACAATAATTATTACTTGTAGGTAATAAACTCGTACCGATATATCGTAAGCGGTTCATGTTTACATAGAATCTAACGTCCGGCCTCTCTCAATATTACACCATTCACAAATTATATATACAATGTCTTTTTTTATTTTATTTTAATATACATGTTACATTGACACACATCCAAATTTGATCCCAAAACTGTAGTCTTTAACCTCGTTTTATTTTCTAAATTAAATAATGAGATCGAACAGTCATATAGATAATTTGACGAGTTCGTAACGGACCAGCCACTGACAAAGTAGCGTGGTATCGCGGAAACAGACGATTTAGATTTAGTCTGAATTGAAGGCAGACATCGGTTAAATATAGACCTAAATACTTTTTCATAAATATGTTCATATATTATCTTCATTTGTATCAAGGCACTGTTCGCTAACAATCGATAACTGTTTTCTTTATTCAGATTCATCATCTTAATATCTTATCCTAAAATAATAGCCAATATTAAAATATTCAACTTGCGGTACAAATAAATCTTACGAAAATACACACTTGACTCTGCGTACATACATCAATACTAAAATAGTTATATTCCAGTATATAATATACATTTTGTAAATAGGCTTCAAGACTATCAGATCCGCCGGAAAAATTACGTTTCATACAAAAATATTGATCTTTATTTTTAGTTGCCGGTACGCAAAAGATATTTTTTTACAGCTAGTAATAATTATAATTCGCCGCGGTGGTGGCACCGAAGGTCGGGTTAGGTGGGATTAGATTTTTGGACATTTTGGACGCCAATCGGTTGAGTGCGACAATGGAATGTTAACAGGACTACATCCGACAACACGAGACGCGTGCGGCGACCGCGGAGACCGCGGCATTACTGTCTTCGTACACATTGCAGCCGCCATGTACAGTCACCAATGAAACACATCTTGCGAAAACTCACTTCCAATTACAATGATATAAGGTTAGAGTTTCTCGAAGATGTATCGCCTTTGTGCACGTGTTTGTTCAGGTTTGCAATATTCACAGCACAGACACCATGGAAACACGAATCTCGGGGCTTGAAAAGCCTTCGACAGGTTGCTTCAGTGCTTCGACAAGTTCAACGGCAAATCTGAAATTAAGAAAAAGTTGTTATTAAAAAGTGATCGAGATATTTATATCGTAGCTTTTACCCGCGACTTTGTTCGCGAGGAATTAAAAAAAAATAGTAAGTGGCCTACGTGTTCTTCCAAATTATGTTCTACATCTATCTCACATTTCAGTTAGATCCATTTAGCTATTCAAACTTTTACATTTATAATACTAGAAAGATCCACACACTTTCTCGCTTCCTTCTCTTATTAAATATTAAAATTAATATTTGTGGCCATTTACATTCTATGATAAAATTATTTTACAGTAAAAAGTAATTCATAGCACTTACCGGAGGTGTGTTCGTCCTTGGGTATGAGGTCGGTGAGCAGAGGGTGTGGGTGCGGGAGTGGCGCCCAGGGGCCGGGCGCGTGCGGCGCGTGCGGCGGGTACTGCAGCCACAGCGGGGGAGCGCGGTACAGCGGCACGTAGCCGTAGGGGTACGCGTACACGTCGCCACCGCGGTACGCCGGCCACGCACGCGCGTATCCGCCGGCCGCAACTGGGGCACGCTGGTGTCGCAGTTCCGGTGGCGTGGGCGGGCCCGGCGAGCTCAGCCCCAGCGCACCGTACCGGTACCGGTAGCCATCCGGGCTGCCGCTTGCGTCCGACTGCGCCGCTCCCGGCGACTCCGACAGCAGTGGGGCATACGACTGTGGCGAGCGACGCGACGGACTGTCGTCCGGCCGATTTAGTAATGAGTGAATGCTATAGCTGCACACATTCTTGGAGGGCGTTTCCTTGCGTGGGCCGGTGCCGTTGGGCCGCACCGGCTCCTGTTTAATGGCGTGGCTGGGCCCCGGCGAGGGCGGGTAAGAGGCCGTGCTGAGCGCCGGCACCGTCTTCGCACGTCGCTTGGTCGCCTGGTCCTCGAGGCTGACGCGCTCCATTTCCCGCAGGATACGTTTCCGCGGCGACACCATCATGTGCTCCTGCCGGCAGTTCGCCAGCTTCGCGTTCACGATCACCGGCAGCGAGGAAGTCTTCTCGCGGAGCTTATCGATGGTCGCGTTTAGCAATTTGCGCCGCATCGGAGGCCGCGTCTTTTTGTACACCCTTAACTTATGATACTGATATGGTTTCTTGAGTTTCATGTGAAAATATATCTCGCGGTCGTAGTCCGTTTTCTTGTCTTCTTCCGCGTTCGTTTTCGTTTTAGAATCGGAGGGTGCGTCGACGACGTCTTCGCCAACGCAGGGCTTTACCTCTTGTGCGGCGAGTTCGCCGTTGAGTTTCTTATCGCAAACACCATTAAGGGGGCCCTTGCGCGCATTGCCGTTGAGTAATGCTGCGGCGTCGAGGTGACTGGTGTCGTAGGGGCGGCGACGTTTGAGGCGCGCGGGCACTTCGATTGCGGCGTTGTGCAGGGTGGCGGGCCTGCAGTAGTACATGGCTAGTTCTTTGGATACGTTTCGTCGCGGGGTGGCCTGCTTCCAGCAGTGGTCGCGCTGCCAGGGCGATGACTGCACGGAACTGTTGTCGTCGGAGACGGAGAGCGAGGCGCAGGGCGGGGGTGCGGGCGGCGTGGCGGGCGCGGCGGCGGGCGGCCAGAATGTCTTGCGCGGAACTGACACCCAGCCCGCGCGCTCGCCCTCGCGCGCGCTCCCGCGCACCAACTCCAGGATGAACTTGCCATCTGAAAATTGTGCCAATATTTTCTTTAGTTATATCATTTTAAGTGTTAAATATTCTCACGGAGGGGCAGAAATTAAAACAATATATGTTTTATAGATATACATTTGTTTTGATGGAACAAGTTAATACTGCACTGAGTAACACATATCAATGTTTCCCTTAAACTAAAACAAACAATGATAAAGTCAGTCGGCCATATTTGTTCTTGTCAAATGTGATAATCACCTGTCTGCTTTGTTATTCTAAGCAAGTGCAATGTTAACTCAACTCCATGATAACACTTCTTCCCTTATTCAATACTATCATATTGTTTGTTTTCATCGTGTTTTGTTTCATTCAAGTACAACTTGGATACTACAAGCAAATGCTTAATAATACTATCAATTTGTTTATTACTAGTATAATATGATGGGTACCAAGAATGCCACAAGAAATATAAAATTCTAATGATTTACTCATCAATGAATCTCATTTGATACATGTTTAACAAACAACTTAATAATTTTAGCAAATAAACAAAAGTTAAATCCATACCCTTAAACACAAGTATTATTTATTTAGATTTAATCCAAATGATGTTCTAATCCATTAATGATAAAATCATCATCTCCCGGGCCTTTTCCCACTCACGTGGGGTCGGCACACAAGGTTATAAAACCTTAAAGTTTTGGCTTTAGTTTTTACGGCTGCCTGTCGCCAACCCTACTTGGGAGGCCATTAATGATAAAATATTATATTATATATACCAAGAGAAATGATATAATTATAATGTGTTAAAAACATTGAAGTGACATTGATATGTAGTACAGGGCCAGCAAGTAGTTTTTGTGTACTAGGAAAACCTTACCTTAAATCTATCTGTTTAACATATATTAATATACATACACATTGGCATATTAATCAATTTAAACTATAAGACTGATAGAGTTTCATTTAAAAATCACATAAAATTTTATAATCTTTTTACATACTAAATATTTTACTATAATAAACTTAAACTGAGTTTTATTTTAGTTAAATATACTTTTTATGTAAAATTTAAACCAAACACCATCAATATGACATTGATAATCCTTTCATAATATATGTAAATTAACACAATCTTGAATATCAAATTACATGAATTCATAATTCACTATTTTAGTACTTATGTATTTTACTATAAAAACAAAGTTACATAATTAACCTAATGAGTATAAAAAAATATTTAAGCAGTCTCCTTCTTTGGTTTATATTTCAAGTTATTTTAGTAAATTAATAATTTAATTTGGGCATGAAATAACTTTAGATAAGGATCACACATGCTTAATTTATCCGCTACTTGACTAGTTTAATCAAAGCAAAAAGATCAAATTTATTCAATATCATTTGATGTTAATGTTGCAAGAAATTTTTATGGTGGCATAAAATGAAAAAAAAACATATTTTTTATAAAGAATAAAATATAATGAAAATTTATATTCGTGATTAGTAACTAAATCAATGGGAGTAATAAAAAGATGTTTTTGTACAAGAGGTATTTTAATAATTGATTTAACTCTTACATAATGTAAAGCACCAGTTGTCCTTCAATTTCTTACAAACATACAAATTATTATTTGTGTTCATAAATTCGTTTTTTTTTTGATAGGCAAAAAGTATAGTATTACTTAAATATTTTCATAAAATTAAAAACATGTAAACAAATTTATGATTATTTATTCAAAATAAATTTGTTTTATGCCCAATTCCTATTAAGTTAATGTGAATGGTCTTATTACCATGACAATAAGAGTGTGAGAAAAGTTGTTCACTAAAGATAATTGGTTTCCACTAGAGTGCACCTATCCTCTTACAAAACTAACAACAATAGCAGAGAAGCTGCATTCAGACAATTGGCAACAGCTCACTCAGATCAGCCAGTGTATGATTATCAGAGCATGAATGACTTTCTACTTTTTATCAACTCATGGTAATGAACATCTGTAACTGACAATTAGTTCTACTCCAGTAAGATAGTAACAGAGATTTACCTTTGAAGAACTTAAGCCTTCCACCAGTTGCAGCGAGAGTAGAATTGGGACCAGAAACATCCTCGCTCACTTTGCTACTGCTGTTACCATTCACACCATGTCTTCTGTCTACTTCTTCTGTCATTTTGGTACATGTTGTCAGAGTTGTGTCCGTTCCTCCCTGTATATGCATTTCATTTCTGAGCGCTCTACGCTACACACGAGCAACACTTTAGGTGAAACATAATCGCCATGTCGCTCTTTGCACTGCGAATGGCTCCTTGATTACTAGTCGTGGAATCAGATCGACACTTAGTATTTCCGTCAAAGTCCTCATCCTAATAGGGCCACCTGCGGGAAGCTCGTCTGATAGGTATCGGACGAAGATTCGTATAAACACATTACCGACACGGTGATTGCCAATTTGTACTATTATTTCGAACAATCCTAAACCTAACAACACTTTTACAGGTTTGTCACTACCTAAACAACTACAAAACAAAACCGCAACGCCGGATTCCCGATTATAATCGGACCCACGACACAACTCGATAAAAAGCTGTTCGTTTTTCAGTACATAGTTCATTCACACCCAGCATCCATTTTGATTCGTTCAAAATCCAAATACAATCGTTCATTTTGGTCACA
Source organism: Papilio machaon (assembly GCF_912999745.1). Classification (NCBI taxonomy): domain Eukaryota; kingdom Metazoa; phylum Arthropoda; class Insecta; order Lepidoptera; family Papilionidae; genus Papilio; species Papilio machaon. The sequence continues at coordinate 2,197,724 of NC_060002.1, forward strand.
AATAAACTTGAAAACGAATGCGTTGTTAAGAACGTTCAGGTTATGCTAAAATTACGTTCATCGTTTATGTTCTTTACTTGTAATTGCTTTTAACAAATATCTAATTTTATAATGTTTTTCTACTGGTTAGTACATAACTATACATAAAAGTGTTTTAAGAACATAAAACGCGATAGCTACAAATAGTTTTATTGAGGGAAGTAAATTCGTCCTAATTGATCGCGAAATAAAGTTGTGACCTATAAATAAAATTGCAATGAAAAATTGTTAGGGCTCCAAGTACATAACAATAATTAGAACCTAGGTTACCGTCCAGTTTCAGTGTGAAAAGGATTTATAGATATGCTATATAATCTGTGTTGAGTTCTATTTTAGGTATTTTAGGCAATGAAAATCGAAACAGATTATATAAAAAAAATTGTTTCCTTTCAGTGACAGAACAGAAACGCGTATTTTCCTTGCGTGTTTGCATTTTTGTTTGAGTAACATCCTCGTTATTGTATTTAGAAAGTTAGTGTAATTTAAAACTAGGTGTTGAAACATGGCATCGTCAGAAGTATCCTTTAATCGTAAGATAATATCAGAAGATTTGTCGAATGTCGAATTCGACACGAGTGAAGATGTGGAAGTAATTCCAACTTTTGATTCAATGGGTTTGCGAGACGAGTTACTTCGAGGGATATACACTTACGGTAATACTGAGAGAGTTTTTTTGAATACTCTTTATTTTATAAGAAACTGTATATTTTATATGTTTTGCAGGTTTCGAGAAGCCGTCTGCTATACAGCAAAGAAGCATTCAGCCAATTGTGAAGGGTAGAGACGTTATAGCTCAAGCTCAGTCTGGTACCGGTAAAACGGCAACATTCTCGATCTCGATATTGCAGTCCCTGGATACTACACTCAGGGAGACTCAAGTGCTTGTGTTATCTCCGACACGCGAGTTAGCCACTCAGATTCAAAAGGTTATTCTTGCTTTGGGTGACTTTATGAACGTACAATGCCATGCTTGTATTGGCGGCACTAACCTTGGAGAAGATATAAGGAAGCTGGATTATGGTCAACATGTAGTGTCTGGAACGCCCGGAAGAGTATTTGGTATGTAAATGATTTATTTAAAAAAATAGTATATAAAATCGGGCAACAATTAAATTTTAAAATAGATAGAAATCTATTTTAAACATGTACATACCTTTCAGATATGATAAGAAGACGTGTACTGCGCACCAGGTCAATTAAAATGCTAGTGCTTGATGAAGCTGACGAGATGTTGAACAAGGGTTTCAAAGAACAAATTTATGATGTGTACCGCTACCTACCCCCAGCAACTCAGGTTGTTCTCATTTCTGCCACACTACCCCATGAGATACTTGAAATGACCTCAAAGTTTATGACAGATCCAATCAGAATTTTGGTCAAACGGTTTGTATTTTTATAATTGTATTCCATATATAACATGTTCAATGCCACTAATGTTTGTTTGTATGAATGTAAACTTCCCAAGTGACTCAGTGGTACTGAATCACTGTTTACTAAAAAAATATTGCCATAATTGATCTGTTTAACAAAGGGTGACATAGACTGGTCCAGTACCGATATTGATGAAGAATTAATATTATTAATTTATTAATAATAACATTTAAAGACCCTGGTCCTAAATAACATTGCATGCAACTCTTCATATATTACTAATCCTTTTGCTTCAACATCAGGTACAAAAAGTGTTTGTCTCTGTTTCTAGTGATGAATTGACATTGGAAGGTATCAAGCAATTCTTTGTGGCTGTGGAAAGGGAAGAATGGAAGTTTGACACATTATGTGACTTGTACGACACACTGACTATAACTCAAGCGGTTATATTCTGCAACACCAAGAGGAAGGTTGATTGGCTCACACAGAAAATGCAGGAAGCAAACTTTACAGTCAGCTCCATGCACGGAGACATGCCGCAAAAAGAGAGAGATAATATTATGAAAGAGTTTCGATCTGGACAAAGGTATTACTTTTTTATTACTCTATCATTGAGATATTGTACTCTAGTCATACACACAAATGGTCAAACATGTATGTCATTATAACATTAACTTTTGTTTTATATTTTCAGCCGAGTTCTAATTACGACAGATGTATGGGCAAGAGGTATTGACGTTCAACAGGTGTCGCTAGTTATTAACTACGATCTTCCCAACAACCGTGAGCTGTATATCCACAGGATTGGTCGGTCTGGTCGTTTTGGACGTAAAGGTGTTGCCATTAACTTTGTGAAATCGGATGATATTAGAATTCTCAGAGATATTGAACAGTACTACTCTACTCAGATTGACGAAATGCCAATGAATGTGGCAGATTTAATTTAAAATATCTTACTAATTTCATCTTTGTCCAGTTACTAAAACTGATCATTTAGGTGAAAATTATGTCTCTTTAACTTCTGTAACTTTATTAATAAACATTCATTTATTTAAATTGTTGTTTCATTGAATTACTAAACACAACTTGGTGAAGTAGTAAACACCATCACTTGCATATATCTGGTCCTAGTCAAACCTGGATATGAAAGAGTCATTGTCCGGACCTGACAGACAACCTCCATAAGCGAGAAACTTGAGTTAAAGAGAAGCTTCTATAAGTGTATTAGTTTTAACTTGCAGTGCCTTTTAAAGTATTAGGATGATGTTAGTCTTGAGCGCTAGTTATTTAAATTAATTGCATTGTTCAAAAAATTTATGACTGTGCAAATGTGAGGAAAATTGGATTGATTGAATTTCCTAGGATAATTACTAAATGGTTCCAATTAAAAGTAACAATAGAATGTCCAAAATTTTATTTATAAATCAACACAAAAAAAAGCATATAGTTAAAAAAACTATTTTGCAAATATACATTTATCAATAAGTGTATCTAACAATTGCTAAAAGATAATATAATGTACAATATCATATACATAATTAAGCTCCTGGAATGTACCTAAAAATTACACAATATAGGAACAGGCTAACAGTAAATGAAAGCTTTTTGGTTTGCAATTTCATGAACACAATAATGCATCAGTCAAATGTCACCGATTCAAAACTCATCTGCTTTTGTCATTTGAAATACTTGTACAAAAATCAACATAACGGTGATTCTGCTCCAAGAAAACTTAGTTAACACATTTTGTAAAGGTGTTTGTAAAGAAAACTGATAACTTTTTTTTAAATATACAATCAATCCAGTGTTGTGAAAAAATAAAAATTGAAAGAAAAAAGAAAAAATCCTCCATTTACTACACAAAGTTCACAATTTACATTTACTTTAGAATACAATTTTATACAAACTATTTTCTTCCTAGAAAATAAATAATTTACATCTACAATAATCACAAAAATTGTCTACAAATATATAAAATTAATTTTGCTATTGTACACAATACAATAGCAAAACGAATTTTATAATGCAATAGAACTTTTTTTACAAAATGTTTTGCGATACAAAGAAACTATATTATAAACATTTTAAAAATGCCAAAACAAGTTAAGTTAAAAATACATCTCTGAGTACCACTCTGGGATACTGACAATTCATTTTTTTTATATTTAAGTAAATTTTAACATGTCCATTTACAATATAACCATTTAAATGGCATCATAATGTGATTTTAAGTGAAAATTAACTACTTTTATAACTAAAGTTTAAAATGCATGTGCACAATGTAATGACTTAATAAAAATTATATTAAAAATAATAGTCCCAAAAACTAGTTACCAAGGATGATTGAATTTTGATTTTACACTAAAGTATGTTTGGAAGCTTATGAATGTTTGAAAATGATTGTTGATTTTTATTGGTTAAAAAAAATATTTGTATGTAATTACTAAAAGTAAAACATTGTGTTTAACAATCATTATCTTAAAATACTTTAGAAATCTCATCAAATGCATTACATATCATCACTAGCTGTGGTTTGATGTATATTCCAGCGTCTATAAATAAATATACCTATTGCCCCAACAAGTAGTGCAACAAGAATCTCTGTCAGTTGATCTAAGAAAGTAGTACTGTTGTCAGACGATTCAATTACTTGAGGCTCAATTTCTGGTGCAGGCTCTTCCACAGGTGGCTTTGCAGCTTGTTCATCCTCACCTTTAAATGCAATTTGGTTTAAAACAGATTGTTCTTCTTCAGTTATCGGTTTTGCTGCAGTTGAAGATAGTAAATTTATTATTTCTCCACATTCTGAACAAGACCAAGTTCTCGATTTCTTTGCCAAAACTTTGCGTTCTGCTGGGCTATAGTCAAGTGATCCAATAGTACCTTCTGCAGGTGTTGGCATAAAGGCAATCAGGGCGAGGAGAGCTGTTCTTATAGACCATGAAGGTTGCCATGTCTCTGGATGATGTCCAGATATGGACAAACAAATCTTTTTGTTAACTTCAAACCTCCCATTCGGTGTTAATAGTATTATATGAGGTGGATGCATAGGATACTCCTTGGGTAACAGTATCCTGCCATGATAGACCCCATCTTCAAAATCTGTACCTTTTGGTCCTTGTATTGTAAAGTGCCACTCAAATAAATTATCGTCTAATGGTCTCGCACAGTATTCTTCTGTAGCTTCCGCTAACTCCATGGCCTCTCGCATCAGACGTTTTACACCGGGGCATTTGGTGTTGTATTTTTCGCTAATTTCTGCCATATTTTTCTACTGATTTTGCCACTTTACACTTACAATTCCAATAATGTTAACAATTTCACTACCAAGAGAATCAAATAAGGGTTTTATACACTTAAGATTATCTCGATAAATGGGTAATATGTAAATTTACCTTTTATTCAAAATGAAAAGTATTATGTTGTATATTTCTATTTGATATGTTGTCCAAAGAGTATGATGACGAAATAATATGTACCAATCCACTGACCTATATAGTGTATGGCTATGGACCGGTCACTGCTTGGTTCGTTAAGACGTGAAAGAGCTGATTAATATTACTGACAGTTAAAACTATTCCAACTCCATATTCTTCTTCTATCTATTATCTATATTCATGTTTCGTTATTATGTTATAAATTCGAATTCACCATTAACTACTACCGATACTGTCGGCGCCAAAATGACGAAAATCAAATAGGTATAAAAATACCTAAGCTGTTGCCTGTCCAGGTATAGGGGTCAGTGCACCAATCAAATATGTCCCAATCATCAAAGAGTACATACATCATCAGTTGTCAAACGTTGCCACCACAGGTGGGCACAGTTAATCGAAAAGTTAACTTCGTTAATCGTTAATCCGTTAATTAAAAAATTAACTTCGTTAATCGTTAAAGCGTTAAATTCTCGAATATTTAACGCAAGTTAAAGTTAATCGTTAACAGTTAACCATACCAAAATTATACATACTAATTTCACACTTATGTGGCGACACTTGTTTAAAATAGTAATTTGACTATACATTTATAGAATGTACACATTAGTATTAGAGACAAGTATGAATGCATTATAGTATATTTCATTACGAGTGCGAAAAGCCTGTCACTGTAAAGAGTTCCGACAAATGTCTACCCGCGCCGAGGCGCAGCCGAAGGTAAGGGTTGACAGTTGGAACAAGTTGTAATGACAGTTTCGCACGTGTACTAAACAACTATTTTTGATACGGTTGCGAAAAAATGAAGCAATTTAATAGAATAATAAAAACACAATAAACTCAACAAACTAAAATGTTTGGAAAATTGCGCCAACCGTAAAAGAATACAAACAGAGATTTCTTTTGTTTTCTTCATCCATTCTGGGTAGGCAAAGGGAACTATGCCCAAACAACCAAGTCTTCAATAGATTATTTTAATTGATATGAAATGAAAATGAAATTTAATGAGATGAAATAAAATAAAACCTAACCTAATTCATTGAATAAAATTATTAAATCTGATATTGTAACAAATTAGGAGCTTCTTTTTAGCAATATTTGCATGAATCATAAAAACTTCAATGATTTTTTTTTTTAAAACTTCGTGGTTGGTTTTTTCTTTTTAATAGACATTATTTTGACAGTTGGAAAAGCTAAAGAAAAAGCACGAGTAAAAAAATGTTTTAATACAGTTGCTCAAAAAGGGATTGGGGGCTATTGCAGGGACGAAGAGCGTTCGGAATGTGGGCTATTACATAATCTTGCTTTTATATACTCGTAATGAAATATACTATTTCGAACCTTCTTTTGATTTCGTCCTGTTGGTCACATCTTTCCCGGACGCTCTGATGCATCACACTTGCACGCGAACTTCACATATATCAATTATCAACTCGTTCGTTCACCATTCGAGTCGCCGACAGTCTCTCAACATAGTTGAACTTACGAGCGTGGCGTGGCACGTTATTTAAACAAAATGACAGCACGTCTCCAAGTTTCTAATTTAACGATTAACGGACTTTTATTAACGGAATTTGAGTTTAACGGAAGTTAACAAAAGCGTTAACACTTTTTGAAGTTAACTTAAAAGTTAATCCGTTAAGCAAAATGTTAACTTCGTTAATTAACGATTAACGGATTAACGAGTTAATGCCCAGCTCTGGTTGCCACTGATAACATCATTTCACATTTTAATTATACAAATTATGAATATGAAATTAATATATTACAAGATTTATTTTATTATTTTTATGAACAAAAATATCGAAACCAGTAAATTGAAAATTAATTTATGAAAACAAAACGATGGTTTTCTTTTCAAGTTCTACAGATAAGCTTTGCATTAGAGTCTTATCTATGCGTGAAATAACTCGGTCTTGATGACAAATAAGCACTGAAGTATGAAACCTATGGAAATGAAACGTCAACAATATATGCGTGCCGCTGTGACGTCATCTGGCCGCTAAACATGGCGGTTTTAGTGCTGCCCAGAAGATTTTAAGGTTATTAGGTTTTATCGATAAACGTTCTTGGCTCATTTTATTTTAAATATTATTGAGTATTAATTATTTGAAGAATTTATACTTTAATCGGAAGTAAATATATTGTTATCTTACTAATATTATAAATGCGAATGTTTGGACGGATGGATGGATGAATGGATGTTTGTTTGAAGGTATCTCCGGAATGGCTCAACAGATCTTGATGAAATTTGGCATAGATGTAGAGCATAGTCTGGAAGAACACATAGTCTACTAATAGTCGCGAGCGACAGCTAGTATATCATAAGTGAGAGTGATTCAAAATTAAAACTTATCAAGGGACCGCGTGATAAAAAACAAAGCACCTTCAGAACATTTATTTAATTACAAACGTCATTCCTTATGCATATTTGCGACGTAATTATTTACATTTGGCTTCAATTATTTTAAATCACAAGCAAAATATTGAAAATTGGTTATTTTGATTTATATCACGACTTTTCGACAATACAAGTACGGCTCTAAAAATGACATTTGGTGCGCTAAACATGGCGGATTTTTCGGCCTCATTAGGTATTTACGTATTTTCATGTTTCACTTTATGTCCGCACTGAAATACTGTCATCTTGTTTTCCTGCGACTTATAGTGCTGAGTAAGAACGAGATAGATATATGTTTATGTGTGTTCCTTCAAAATGGATGCTATTTGTATAAGTAATTGTACGTATAGAACAATATGTCGCGTCCCTATTATAAAGGTCTATGCAAATAAGTCAATGTCATAAACAACCTGCGTCAAGCGTTGAATCGATATTTTTGATTCCTGTATTTAATTTCCTTTTATAAGGTTTTAAATGTGCGATTGGTGTATTTTCAAATAACCACGCAAATATAATTTTCGATGGAGCCACCTGGTACGGGATCTTCTAATAATGGATCATTGGCACCACCCGGTGTGCCAAATTTTCCGCCAATGCCGCCACCGCCGGGATCAATGGGACAAGGAAACATCCCACCTCCGCCGATGGGTCCTCCAGGGGCAATGCCTCCTGTCACTTCGTCCAATGGTTCGACAAACATTCCTTCAGGCATGGGTCCTCCGCCTAGTATGATGGGCATGGGACCACCCGGAATGCCGCCGCCTCCGCCCCCTGGTATGGGACCTCCAGGTATGGGTATGGGTCCTCCTATGGGTCCACCTGGAATGGGTCCTCCTAGAATGCCTCCAACTATGATGCGAGGAGGGCCGAATATGAAAGGCATGAATATGGATATGGGGCCTCCTGGGATGGGGCCTCCTCCAAATATAGGACCTCCAGGTATAGGACATGGTCCCTGGGATGGCCCAGTTCCACCTCCAGGTTGGGGAAGACAGAACCGATCTGATGGACCGCCAGGATGGGATGATCAACAGGATGATGGTGATGAGGATGATGTTGAGGATGAAGATGATGAATCTTTGATTGATCAACAAGGCCTTTCACAACCTCTGCCTTCATTATTGACAATGAAAATTGATACTCCTGAAGAATTTAGAAACAAGCCAAATGCTCCTAGTGGAGTGGTGTTGCCCAAGGCTTTAGAAGAGGCACTTGCTTATAAAGATCAGAGACAAGCAGCCCTGGGTGATGAAGAAAGTACGGAGGCTGGTATGTATTAAGCCTGTAAACTTATAATTTCTTTGAAATATTAATTGATGAACAAGAAATACAAAGATAGAAATGATTATGATGGACCTCCAATGGGGGTTACCACAGAATTAAATGTATGTTTTAACTTATATTAATGTGATAATTAAAATGTCTAACGAAAGTTTAAACAATTTAATTGCTTTGATAAAATTTATAAAGTTTTAATCAAGACAAGCTATTTTATTAGCACCTTAATAAAATAAAATTTCAATTCACAATGTCCATGCATCTTCTTCTTAGTAGTTCTGTAACTAAACCATAAATATTATTTTAACAGATAAAGAGGACATGCCAGAAGTCCCTCCAGCTCCGGTGATCAGCACAGAATATGATGTGGAAGAAGATGAAGGGGATTCCGATGATGATAATGTTCCCGAGGCACCTCTACCACCTATCATTTCAAAGCAAGAGGTAGGAAAAAGACAAAGAAAATACATAACCTTCTTTGTATTCAAATGTTTAGAAATTGTGTTAGTAGTTAATGTAGTGGTTAATAATATTTGCTATTATTTTTAGGACATATAGAAGGGATTTTTTTTTTCAATTTAATTTAAGTTATTCGCAAAAATATAAAAACAATTTAATAAGATTTGTTTTATTTTAAACAAATGGTTAATTTATGAAAGAATGGTTCTTTAAAGCTATACATTTTTGGTTGATTTTTTAAATTATAATATGCTAAACTTACAATTGTTTTTTTTTAGAGTCAACCTAACAAATCTAGCAAGAATAAACGCAAAAAGAAAAAGAAGAAGGCTGCAAGACAGAAGAGAAATGAATCTAAGAAAGTCGAAGATGAACAAAAGAATGAAAAACAAGATGCCAAAGGTTCAAGTGATAAGGAAAATGAAAAAGCAGTTGAAATTGAGTAAGTATTTCTAAGTAGTGTTTGTAAAACAAAATTGTGTTTTCTAAGGTGCAATATTTATAACACACAATTGATCAAGATTAGACAGTCTTCAACTTTTAACACTTTCAATGTCAATAGCATTATTTTCATGTACCACAGTCAACTTTCAGTATTTTAGTGGCATTTAAAGGGTTAAACAATGACTTGATCATTATTAAAACAAATTTTAATTTACAATGTACAGTTTTTGAACATCAAAGTTGATAATATAATTTTTTATAAGCTTACTTGAAACAAAGCTAACACTTTGCATTTTTAATCGTAACTTTTTCTTTTAGATATGTCCAAGAAAATATACAGTTTCATGAGCTGGAACCAATGTATCGACAATTCCATCGTATTCTAGAAGCGTTTAAGATCACGGAGAAAAAGGAAGAAATCAAAGAGGAGTTTGACAAAGATGCACCTAAATCTAGTTCAAAGCCACTGGAAAAGGTGCAAGATCAGTTTGCAGCTGATGACGAGGCTGTAGAGGTTTGTGATTAATTTTGAAACATTTATTTCAGTTTTTCTTACTCAACCTATTTCAAAATTCTTTTGCCTTATAAAAGCTAATTTAACGCTGAGTAACATAGGCTATATTTATTACAATTTTTTTTTAATTATTAAATATGAACTGGCACGGGCAAAGGTTAACCTGTTATAGAGACTGTCAGTTATTATGAGTCAATATTGTTGGTCATTTTAGTGAATTTATAACTGATTTTACTATCCATAATGTGGCTTTATAATATGTTAGGCTTAATATGTAGGCTTAATAATATATATAACGCAAATGTGTGTTCAAATTAAAAATGTATTTCTCGAGATTAGCACAACTCTTTAGTTACAAAAAATAGATAACAGCATACTCCTATTACAGAAGCATGCAGCAGATGAAAAGGAGCGCTTATCTAAGCGCAAGCTGAAGAAGCTGTCTCGGCTCTCAGTGGCCGAGTTGAAACAGTTGGTGTCACGACCTGATGTTGTTGAGATGTATGATGTAACTGCGAGAGATCCAAAGCTGTTGGTACAGCTTAAAGCTCATAGGAATACAGTTCAGGTGCCAAGACATTGGTGCTACAAGCGCAAGGTATGCACATTGATATAATTTTTTTTTTTTACTTAGAGCCTCAGAATGTATAGTCGAAACTGGATAAGCGAGAATCATAGGAACTGTAATATTTCTCTTGCTAGTAGAGGATTCTCGCTTATAAAGGTTGTCAGTCTGGGCTGGAGAATGATTCATGTGACAATTTAAATTACAATTATTACTGAATTACATCTAGAAATAACAATGTTAAACTATACAGGTTACCCTAAGAAACAGTATGGTGTGTGGTAGTTATAAATAAAATAGTTTTTTTTTTATTAAGACATTTGTAACATTTATTTACAGTATCTGCAAGGAAAGAGGGGTATAGAAAAACCTCCTTTCGACTTACCCGACTTTATAAAAAAGACTGGCATTATGGAGATGCGAGCTTCTTTACAAGATAAAGAAGAAACTAAGACTTTGAAGGCAAAAATGCGCGAGCGCTCTCGTCCTAAACTTGGCAAGATTGACATTGACTACCAGAAATTACATGACGCTTTCTTCAAGTAAGGTTTATTTTTGTATCCATATGAAGCAGTAAAATCTTTAATAAGATATCTGTTATAATGACATATCGGTTTTTACGACCAAAACTATAGACCTCGGTTGAACGCCTCATAAGCAAAGCAACATCAGTTATATGAACTGAATTTTGCCCGGGTTGTTTCTATTTGCCAGTTTTGACTGAATTTTATTTTTCAATCTTTATACTTATGGAAGGAAGTGGATTTGACGAAGGAATAGACGCATAGGAAGGAGAAATATTCTCCTTCTATATGTCCCATTCTCTGTCAATTGCAAATAAATTGACTTCCTTTAATTGCATGTTGCTGTGTACTCATTTCATACATATAAAAATGTTGCCATATAATTTATTATTTTACAATGTGATCGAGAAAAGATTTTTTATTATTGATCTCATTGTTTACCAGATAAACACTGGTTCAACTATTATTTTATAATCATCAAGGTTACTTAGGTCTATAAATTTACCTGATTCACTTAGAGGTAAGTGATAAATATTTTTATATAGCCTATAAAATAATATTTTAGGTAAATCTTGAAAATAAAATAACACCTAAAATACTACAAAATCATTTTTTCAACAAATTTTTTTTACATACATATTTCAACATGTTTTATGACATTACGATTTTATAATATGAACTTTAACTCGCAAGACTAGTCGGTGGTTAATGTGTTGAAATGTTCAACTCACTATATGTCCCCACTGAGGAGCACGTAGTCTACCCTAAGTTAGGGGTGACTAAGCCATAGTCAACCACGCTGGCCAAGTGCGTGTTGACTTCACACATATGATTTAATTTCTTCTCAGATATGTGCAGGTTGCATCACGATGTTTTCCTTCACAATAAGAACGTCGGATAAATGTACATATGTTAATCGAAAAACACATTAGTACATGACGGGATTCGAACCCAGGACCTGCAGATTGCAAGTCAAGTGTTTAACCCCTGAGCCACCGACGCTCTTTAATTAAATCACCTAATTTCTTGTGTTAAGTATAAAATATAATACAATAGATGGCAGACCAAACCTCGAATGACTATCCATGGGGACTTATACTATGAGGGTAAAGAATTCGAGACGAGACTTCGCGAGAAGAAGCCTGGTGATTTATCTGAGGAGCTGAGAACTGCGCTGGGCATGCCTGTCGGTCCTGGCTCACAGAAAGTAAGTACCTTTCATTTTAATAGTCTTTCTTTTTTAACCGACTAACTAAGAGGGTAATGTTTTTTGCGCGTATGTAAGTTTGTATGTATGTAAATTCAATTATGTCGATCTAGAGCTTAATGACTGAACTGATTTTGACGAATGTGTTGGCATTCGATTGGTCTTCTTCCCCGGAGTGTTATAGAGTAAATTACATTGTAACAAAACGCATGTGGTGGACGCGAGATATACAATTCTAAAAAAATATTGGTAAATAAACAAGTTCAAATCTTACTATCCATAACTTTTTTCATTACTAAATCGTTTTTTTTTCGATTTTTTTGAGTATGTCATGAAATAAGAAAAGTGACCTGTCTTATATTACAATTAATTTAGTGTACATTAAAAAAAAAAAAAATCTTTGTTTTAAAATGCATCCAATAGAAGACATTATTTCATCTTTTGCTCAATTCGTTTTTTTTTTAAATCAAGGTTATTTTCTAATATAATTTGTAATTATTTAAAATATAGGTACCTCCGCCGTGGCTGATCGCCCAGCAGCGTTACGGCCCGCCACCATCATACCCCAACCTGAAGATCCCAGGTCTGAATGCGCCTATCCCCGATGGCTGTGCATTTGGGTACCACGCGGGTGGGTGGGGCAAACCGCCTGTTGACGAGGCGGGCAAACCTCTCTACGGTGATGTGTTTGGACATCAAAGCAGTGGGCAAGATGTAAGAAGTTCATATAAAAACATTAGCTGTTGCTTGTGACTCCGTCAATTTTTTGCTATATGTAAAATTTAAAAAAGTTCAATGTGGCATATTTTTATATTAACAGGACAATGAAGACCACGACATTGACCGCACCATGTGGGGAGAACTGGAATCTGAGTCTGAGGAGGAATCTGAAGAGGGTATGTAAAAAATATTTATTAGGATAAATTAAAAAACACAGAAGAGAAATCTTGTTCTTAAAGTGTCTCTCTAAGTGAGTACATTCCTTTTCCACTTTATGTCGACATTTCAGTCTAAAGCAAGGGATTTTTTATTTAATAAATTACTATAACTGTCGCAGAAGAGTCAGGTTCTGATGAGGAGGGTGGGGTGGCTGCGAGCGCGGGCACTGCGACTCCTGGTGAGGGTCTGGCCACACCCCTCGGCATCAGCTCGGTGCCTCCCGGCGTCGAGACCCCAGACACCATCGAGCTGCGTAAGAAGAAACTCGATAGCGACATCGAGGGGTAAATACATACATATTCATACATAAATCTATCAAAACTCACAGATAGTTATTAAATAAATAGATGGAAGCTAATAGAAAATAGGAAAAATTGAAAAGGAATACATTTTTTAAATCAGAGTTGACAGCCCACTCATGACGCTAGCGCCACCTACTTAGGGCTTTCAAATTTCTCCATTCGAGTTACTTACCTAGCATTCTATCACTACTTATCTATTTTTAGTTAAAATATTAACTAAAAATTAAAGGAGAAAAGCTGTTTCGTTCCGCTTTACTTAATTCTGGTTAAGTTTTTTTTTTCATACAACTATGATTGTGTTGCATCAGAGGGGACACGCCAGCGCTGTACCAGGTGCTGCCGGAGCGCCGTGTGGGGCTGACAGCCGGCATGATGGCGTCCACGCACGTCTACGATATCAACGCCGCCAATCCAGGTATACCCATTGCATTTGATTTTAAATTGATTACAAAATATCAACACATTTGGTTCAACATTTGTTGGTGAAAAAACACAGTCTAGTTTGAATTATTAAAATTAACTCGCTGAGAGAATATAGAGATTGCGTTACTAACGAATTTGATTTTTAATTTTTTTTTTTTACGTTTGTCAAATCAGTGTCTTTGATATTTGATTGTTTAAAACACTTTACACTACACTATCGTTTCTAATACTAAAACCATTCAATGTTATTGCCTGATGGCCACAATGGCCATAAGATTTTCAGTTAAGAATACCTATGATTTCTATCTTATTTAAGATTTTATTTCTCATGTCAGGCAAGCGCGGTGCGAGCGGAAGCGCTGGTGCGACGGCATCGGGCGGAGGCGCGGCTGAGGGTGTGGTGGAAGTGGCGCTGGACCCCTCCGAGCTGGAGCTGGAGCCAGAGGCAGTGGCCGCGCGATACGAGCGCCATCTGCGCGAGCAACGTCCCAAACACAAGGAGGACCTCTCCGACATGCTCGCCGACCATGTTGCCAGGCAGAAGGTGACCACATTCTTATGTCAATTTTGGATTCTAACACGCAATATGTTAGGATTCGATCTAGATTTTTTATAATGTTAATTTTATTTACAAAAAAAAAATGATTGTACTCCAGGGAAGATAAGGAATCGACACCTAACTCGTCAAAATCGCTTTAGTCGTTTAGACTAGACTGTTACAATAGAATTTACATACATACAAACCCACATACATAAAAACAAACACACGAAAAACATTGCCCTCTTTGTCAATTGTATATAAATATAGATAATCTAATTCTCATTTTACTTATTATAATGTTTTTTTACAGAACAAGAGGAAACGTCAACAGAATACGGATTCAAAGCAGGCGAAAAAATACAAGGAGTTCAAATTTTAAACATCATTCTTGTTTATTTAGAATTGCAAGTTTCATGCTAAGCGTAATTCATTTATTATTATTAGTCAGGATATAATAAGTTGTAAAATTAACATAAATAAGACGATATAATAAAAATAGTTATAATAAAGATGGTGGTTTTATTTTCGTTCCACTTTTCTAATGTATTTTATTAGACTTCGTAATAAGCGAAAAAAAAATATTTTTTACTCACATCCTAGGGAATTAAATCTTATACTTGCAACACCAATTTGCGAAATGTCTAAATTGACATTTCGTGGCTGAAAACTTTGCGTGCGTCAATTTATTAAACTTTTTAAATTGATTTTACTTCTAAATAATTTTCAATTTATTTGTTTTGGTTTAATTATTTATTTTTTTAATTAAATACAAGCTAAGTACAATGTCTCGTGTTCTAGTCGGAGTAAAAAGAGTTATCGATTACGCGGTCAAAGTAAGTCAAAAGTACAAAGGTTATTCAAGTCTCAAGATCATTAAATTTTTAACCAACTAATTGATAACGATAAAATAATTTCATCATAAATTTTAAAAAATTTTGCTATTACTACTATTCTAATTCTAATAACACAATACAAACCGCAACTAATTTTCGTAAAACCTTAGTGATTTATTTTTATAAAACTATTCCAAAGTTTTATAGAACATCGAAACCTTTTTTATTTTAATCGAAAGAACTATTGAAAATATGATATTATTATATAGAATACAACACTTGTTTTATTCATGAGAAAAAAAATAGATTAAGATGTAATGAGATGAAAATTTCAACTTTCACATAGATACGAGTGAAGCCAGATAAATCTGGCGTGGTGACAGATGGAGTTAAACACTCCATGAACCCATTTGATGAGATTGCTGTAGAAGAGGCAGTTAGAATGAAAGAAAAGAAACTGGCCAGTGAAGTTATTGCAGTTTCTTGTGGACCAGCCCAGTCACAGGTGCATTTATTTTTTTATATTTATAAGGTGCAAACATGTTATCTGGAGTTATTTGACCACTACCCATAGGCATTAGCAATATAACTAGCAGATATTGGGTCTCGTCATAGAAAAGAGAAAATAAGGTTAATTTAAAATAGAGCTTTACTATCCGGAAGTCCTAAATATTCAATAACTATTTAAGATTTAAAAGTTACTCGGATATTATTTATTTGTAGGCTGATTACAATTTTAGTGATGTTTTAACAATGAAATGATAAGAAATATTAATTAAATATTTCCTACAAAATTATTAAAACTATTTAGGAAACTTTGAGGACTGCTCTGGCAATGGGGGCTGACCGAGCCATCCATGTGGAAGTGGCAGGAGCTGAATATGAAACCATGCAGCCCATACATGTGGCTAAGATCTTAGCTAAACTATCAAAGGATGAGAAAGCGGATATTGTGATTGTTGGAAAACAGGTATACAACTTAATTGTTCTTTTTGTAATAATTGTTAAAAAATTTTAAGTTTATATTGCTATGAAGTATAGACCCACTATAAAGTTTAGTAATTTAATAATTACCTAAGCAGTGCTTTAGTATAGATTTCTCATACTTAATATATACGAAGGGTCTCTCTTAATAAATATTTAATGATTCTGAGTATGGTAGAGGCTTATCTTTAAATGAATTGTTGAATAAATTTTTGTTATTGTAATGTTCAGGCTATTGATGATGACTCCAATCAAACGGCTCAAATGACTGCAGCTCTTTTGGACTGGCCTCAAGGAACTTTTGCCTCCAAGGTTGGTCTAATTACAGACTATTTATTTTATGGCACTGATAACCTCAGCTTACAGAGCGTTTTTATCAATGTGATTTGAATTATATTTATATAATGATAGTGATGAATTGAAATTTGTGTGCTTTTTACATAAGGAATGTGTTTATCTAATGTAGTTTTACTAGTATATTAATAATATTCAAGGTGAAATATTTACTTGTTACAATTTTTATATTTACCTGATACATTCTAAGTTTGATTTATAGTGAACATTTTGAAACTTTTTTAAGTTGCTAGGGAAACCAAGCCAACTCTTGCTAAACCTGAATAATAATGTATTACTAAGTACTTCTATAATTTACATCTCTTACAGTGGATTTCTGAAACCAAAATCTTGATTTAAAATATATTCTCTGTTTTATCAAAGACTAGCTTTTGCCCGCGACTCCGTCCGCGCGGAATAAAAAAAATGCACACAAGATAAAAAAGTTCCTATGCCCGTTTCCTGGTTCTAAGCTACCTGCCCACCAATTTTCAGTCAAATAGTGTAACTAACACAACTTTCTTTTATATATAGATAGATAATGACAGAAATTACGATATGTTTTATACAAAGATTTTGGTCTCGGAAACCAACGGTTAAGTATACATTATATTGCTTTTTGTCTTTCAGGTGGAAAAAACTGATGCTGGTTTGACGGTAACTCGTGAGATTGACGGTGGCTTGGAGACAATCAAGACCAAAGTCCCAGTAGTGATAAGTGCGGATTTACGACTCAATGAACCACGTTATGCCACCTTACCTAATATTATGGTAAGACAGCTTATAAAAGAAAATATTACTGTGTGAAAAATTTGGTTAACATCCTTATTGGTACAGTTAAAGATGTTTATTGCAATTCAGATTTGATGAAATCTTAATATTTGACTCTCAAAGAGTAATTAAATAGACAATTTGTCAGAACAACATAATAAAACTTGACATGCGGGCAACATATTTTTAGGTTTTTTGCAGTCCTAAAGCGCGAGTCCCGTAAAAATACGTACTCAGTCGATTTATATTGGACAAATCTACGAAATACGAACATTATATGAGTGTTGTTTACGTTGCTAGGCAACGCTTTGCATTTTTTCTTTCCACAAGTTCTAATTGTCGATTTACTCAGTCTTTCACTGAGTTATTTCGTCTTCAATAGAATTCATAACTCCAGAGTGTATAAGCTGTGTTTTGCCAATTTGAAGCTAGTTTATTTTTTGTTACTGAATGCAAAATTGATAAAATGAGCGTTGTGTAATTCCGAGGCAAAGTATGCCCGCATGCTTCCAATCCCAAAAAGACACAAGTGTGCGCCATTACCGCTAAAAAACAACCCTTTGTCGTAAATCTTCGTTTTGAGGGCACTCCCCTGGTTGCCTCAGCCAGTATCGGTATTCTCGGCGTTGACATATCGAGTGACGTTCAGTTTCGCGGTCACTTGGAAGACAAGGCAAAGCTGGCCTCCAAAAAGCTGGGTGTGCTCAGTAGGGCGAAACAGTATTTCCAGCCGGGCCACCGCCTACAACTGTACAAGGCGCAAGTTCGGCCCCACATGGAATACTGCTCGCATCTCTGGGCGGGAGCACCCCAATACCAGCTTCTTCCATTTGACCGCATACAACGGAGAACGACTCGTCAACGACCGAGCTCTTACCGATCGGCTTGATACTCTGGCCTTGCGGAGGGACGTCAGTTCCCTCTGCATTTTTTATCGTTTATACCACGGGGAGTGTTCCGAAGAACTGTTTGGAACGATTCCTGCCGCCGAGTTTCGTCATCGGACGACCCGACAGACCGCCAGGTACCATCCATACCATCTGGACGGCTGGCATTCCACAACAGTGCGGTTCTCGCGAAATTTCTTGCCGCGCACGGCCGCGTTGTGGAATGGTCTGTCCTCGGCGGTATTTCCAAACCACTACGACTTAGGGTCCTTCAAGAAGTGAGCGTATCACCATCTCAAAGGCCGGCAACGCATTTGCGATCCCTCTGGTATTGCAGATGTCCATGGGCGTTGATGAACACCTTGGTGTTCCCGCTGCTCGTTTGCCCCCTTCTCTTATATAAAAAAAAAAAAAAATGCTAAGTGTTGACATGCCAAATTTTAGAACTAACAGTCACAGTTCTCTGTGCAATATTCAATCTTACGGAAGTTAATTTAATATTTAACTCTAAATTGTTGTAATATTTTTTTTTTCTAGAAAGCAAAAAAGAAGCCATTGAAAAAATTAACAGCAAAGGATTTAGGAGTTGATTTAGCACCTAGAATCAAAGTGATCAGTGTAGAAGATCCTCCGGTGAGGCAAGCTGGTTCTATAGTACCCGACGTTGACACTCTCGTAGCTAAACTGAAGGAGGGAGGACATGTGTAAAAAAATTATCAAACAAAAACATTACCTTTATTGTGGTTTTTTAAATTTTTACTCTGTACAAAATTTTATATGAATTTATAAAGTTTGTAGTCAATTGAAAATTAGAATAAACATTGTTATATTAAATAAATTTATTTTAAAACACAACTTTAGCAATATATTGTAGTATAATAAAGTCTGCCGAAAATAAATATATTTAAAATTGTAGTCTATTGAGGTTTTTTTGACAAATTACATACCTTAGTTATAATTACTTTTTTTTTACATCAACTGTGTGAATCTTAATTATATCAATATTTACAAATAAATGTATTATTTTGACAACATGTTGTCTCTGGTTTTTCAAAGAGAATATGAGGGACATGTGCCAATACAAGTACTAAGACAATCTAAAACCACAAATGAAACCAATTTACAAACATTTTACAAACGCTATAGTACAAACATAAAAAAGTCAAAACTTAACATAAGTTATGGCAGAAAGTTTTTTAAGAAGCAATCTAAATCTTTTAAGTGTCTAATATCTAGTTATGAGATATGAAAATAATCCTAAAAACTACAACAGTCTCAACAATTGATGGAATGAAAGACTACATGTCTATCAATATATTTATTAAGTATTTAAAACAAGCCTTCTCCGCTGTAAGGCTCGTACCACACTATTTTACCTTCAAGACAACCGGTGACGAGGAGATGGTGGCGGGGACTGAACTTGGAGCTGACGACCAGGTCCTGGTGGATGCCGAGGCTCTGGCCGACCTCCACCAGCGGTGTGGGGCCGCGGAAGTCTTGCACACAGTGAGACAGCTCGCTGCAGTCTTTGTTCAGCGCTAGTAAATGCATACCACGACCAAACGGAGAACAGACTAATCTACCGTCTGAGGAAAAGCACAGCTCCTGTGGTTGAAAATTAATAAATTTACAATATTATAAATTAAAAAAACAAATAGTATAGTTTGAGAAAATAAAAATAAGGAATAGAAAAAAAATGCACATTTGAGATTAAAATTCGTAAATTCTATTTTAATAAAATATTTAATATACTTTCTCTAGCATTACTAAACCAAAATTGCATAAGTCACAATTACTTTACAGCTAGCTATCGCCCGCGACTCCGTCCGCACAGAATTAAAAAAGAATTTAGTATCCTATCTATGCCAAATTTCAGCAAGATCCATGCAGTAATTTTAGAGATACATTGTTAACAAATATCCATACATTCGCTTTTAAAATAAACTCAAAATATATTAATGGCCGCGATGTTTATGCCAGTGTTGGATTAAAATATCATAAAAGTGTAATAAATACCTTAATAAAGCCTCTGCCTTCGTTAGTCTCCTCAATGTAATAAAGCAGACGTTGCCTGTTCTGTCGTATGTAGTGTTTGGTGGCCTCTTCCTCCGCACTCGTATCTCCATACCTGCCAGCCGGCGTCTGTCCTGACGTGGACGGTGTTGTGCTGCATAATAAAATATACAAATTGTATAAATCTTTTCAAATATCTTGGCGGCTCAAGATCATGCGCACATTGCGTAGTGCCCTGCTTCTGTATCACGCTACGCTCCAACACACTAAGATGAAAAAAGTATCGGTGGATCAGTTTTACTTTGGATTTGTATTTCACACAAATTAATGTTAGCATTCAAAGTGTTAATCTAATATATAAAATTCTCGTGTCACGGGGTTCGAACTTGAACTCCTCCGAAGCGGCTTGACCGATTCTCATGAAATTTTGTGAGCGTATTCATTCATGAGGTCTGAGAATCGGCCAACATCTATTTTTCATAACCCCCCCCCCCCATTTAGTTTTTTTTTAACTGCGCGCGGACGGAGTCGCGGCGACAGCTAGTGTATTTAAATAGCGATGTCCAGACAAACCTATCACTAGTGGTGGGGGGCAGAAGTCGTGGCGCGGAGCGAGAGCGTGCGAGTGAGGCGGGCGGCGCGATGCCAGTCGCGAACCCCATGATGCGCTGCATGTTGAAGTTACGACCCATCTGACCCCTGACATGACAATCAACTTACTAATATTATAAATGCGAATGATTGGATGTATGTATGGATGTTTGTTTGAAAGTATCTCCAGAACGGCTGCATGGTTTTCGCTGAAATTTGACATAGGTGTAAAACATAGTCTGGAAGAAGACATATACTACTGATTAAGTTACACGGAGACATCTAGTATTAAATGACAGGAATATATTGTGATAAATAAAGATAACTGGCCTAGTGAGAGGCGCTACTATCGCGGTTACTTCTGTCATAAAATATGTAAAATCTACTTAGTCATGGAAATATCACATAAAAGAAAAACATGACCTGACAGCTACAGTATGAAAAGGATCTTATGTCACTTTTTTGACAGTTGACGTGAGGGCGTTAGTGTGCTATCGTGTTTTAATTTGATTTATCCGGGTCAAATAACTTTGTCGGTCTGTAACACATATTAACCATATTACTGTCACACATATTAACCATACTTAGAATTAAATTAGTCGATAACTCGGCAGTTATACAGCGGGGAGTCCCCGCATACGGGCTAACGACTAATTAAATGATTAGTCGATATAAAGCACACGTTGTGCGTGGACTTAGTTGTAAGTAAGTAAGCACTATCGCCAAACATGCTGGGGTTAACTACTAATGAAAATAGTTCTCGCATTCGAGCGCTATATACATAACGACCGAATTATCAACTAATGTAACTACGCCTTTAGCCACTATTGAAGATTTCCCGTATTAAATCCATGGTAAAGGACCTAGTAATCACTTAACAACTATTGCGGCAGTCTG
Organism: Papilio machaon; assembly: GCF_912999745.1. Classification (NCBI taxonomy): domain Eukaryota; kingdom Metazoa; phylum Arthropoda; class Insecta; order Lepidoptera; family Papilionidae; genus Papilio; species Papilio machaon. Next base: position 2,219,474 of record NC_060002.1, read on the forward strand.
TCCTATAGAAACGCATAAATATAGTAAATATGAAGATTTAGATTACATTTGAAATATTAAGAATACAGAAAACCAAGCATTTTCTAGTACGGTCAAAAGAAGTGTGCCATTTATTAAAGTTCATAATTTCTGCCTATCCCTCCGTATTACGAGCGTGAAGCAATAAGCATATTATGCCATACGAGCTTACCTTACATACATTTCTTGAACTATTCTGTGCTGTTTGATTGTTATTGACGCCTCCCATACATCATTTTGTATACTGGGAACACCCTAAAAAGAATGAGTAGTGGAATTTATATAAAAATTTCTTTCTAAAAAATAAACCAGTCGAGGGTTTATTTTTTAGCCGTCGAGGGTTTTTAAAGAAAGATATTTTACCATTGGAAGCTTGTAATTATTTACTGTCTACATTTATAAAGGATTGCTAATTCTACATCTTTGACAGTAGTAATAAAGTCTTAAAATTAAAAACAAAATTGAAAACAAAAAATAACAAAATATGGCGATATTAAGAAAATGCATTTAACGCGCTACAGTCAATTTTTCAACAAAACTACAATCAATCAAATTATTAACAAACATTAATAGTTCATTGATCCCCATTGATAACAAAAGAAAGGGTCGTCCACATTTAAGGTGGTGCGACGATATAATAAAAATTGCTGGGACGGCTGGACCAGACTAACATCGCCAGGAAGATATGGAAGAATCTGGAGGAGGCTTTCACCGCTCTAGGCGGCCCTTACACAGAAGATCAAGGAGAAAACTCACACTAACCATACTAATTTTAAATATAATAAGTTTAGCATATACGGAAACTAACAAAACAAAATAGAAATAGTTTATTGTTCGCAAAATTATGTTTAATAATATATAATTATAACATGTAACTTGTGCTAAGGGAAAATAAAGCTATCTTTATCTTTTAATAGTTCATTGAAAGGTGGGATAAGAAAGCAAGTAGTGTGGCAAAGTTTTTGACTAATATTATGAAGGCTCACCCGTCCCAGCCTAGCGTTGGTGGCGGCGGCGGCAGCGGCGGGCTGCGCGGGCTCGCCGTCCCCCTCGCCCCGCGCACTCCCTCCGGACTCCGAGTCCGACTCCTCGCCCTCAACCTCTCTCTCATTGCCACCTTCCCCCCTTTAAGTCATAATATATAGGTCATACGTCAATGGCGCTGCGCAGATGATATTGACCAGCCAAGATATTTGAAAAGACGTATACCATACCAAACAATTTTATTTAAAACTATTGCTGAACTGAGCGACGGCTGAAAGTGACTCTCAAGCGGACAGTTCAGTAGTACAGAACTATTTAAATGCGTAATCCAGATAGATAGGCAGAGATTACGTATTCAGTCGTACCTCGATAAGCGAGAGAGATAAACCTCTATAAGCGAGAGTCATCCGATTCCGACAGACCACTTTCATGAGCGAGAAACTCAGGCTAAAGAGAAAACTCTATCAGAGAGAAAAATATCGCGGTCTTGGACTCGCGCTTATCCAGGATCGACTGTATAGAAGTCTTGGCACACCTCTGTCACTTCTTCTACGTCTCATCGGTTACATTATTAATTATGTTAGGGGCATTATAACAAAACACACACATTAGCATATAGAAATCCGTTTATCAGTGTTTAATTTCATAGTGTAAACGCAAAGATAAAGTTCATGTATAGCTAGGCAATTTTAGTAACATTATCTGCACATATTTGTATATTATGTATATAGTAAGTACTAACCTTGAGTTTGAGTTGCGCTGGCGCAGCATTCTGAAGTTCATGTGCCTGGCGAGCCTGCGGGCGCGAGCGGGAGGTGTGCGGCGCGGTGAGGGGGGCGAGGGCGCGGGGACGGGCACGTTGGCTGACGTCAGCGCAGGCGCCGGCAACAGCGAGGGCGTTGGCGATGGCGGAGAACGCGTCTCCGTATCCAAAGTCGACTTGTCTGAACTATCAGTCGGCTGGATGTCGTGGATGCACGACCACTACAGAATGTCAAAATTTATTGACAAAATGTCAATTTCTTAATGGTAAAGAGTGTGAACTGTGTGACATTCGAACCTAAATTAAGACTAATTGTAAGTCAGTTTACGGAATTTGTGCTAAAAAAATAATAATTTCAACCTACCTCCGAACGATCACCGTGGCTGATATTTCTGCTTAAAGCACACCAGCCTTGAGGATGTATCTGAAAAAACGAAATTAATAACAGTGAATATACTTTTAAAGCTCAAAATAACAAATGTATGAATGTTTTTCATAATTAAACAGTTTAAAGTCATTTGTGAGTATCTTTTACGGAGCCTTGGTTGTAAATACCTGTAGGGCACTGACGACCTTCGCATCGTTACCCTCGGGGAAATCACAGACGAGCTCGACGCGGTTCTCGCGGCGCTCTTCGTCAAACAAGTGGTCGTACATCGCCGCTATCGGGATCAACTGGTGGCTCATTTGCATCAGCCTGTATAAGTTGGGCTAGAAGAGACATTATTACATCAATTATATTTTATTTAATCCTTACTAATCCTTACTAATATTATAAATGCGAAAGTAACTCTGTCTGCCTGTCTGTCTGTCTCGCTTTCACGCAAAAACTACTGAACCGATTTAAATGAAATTTTGTACACAGATAGTCTAGAGCCTGAGGATGCACATAGGCTACATTTTAACGCGAAAAAGGGGTTGCAAGGGGTTGAAAGTGGGGTGAAATTTTGTATAGAATTATTGTTATTTTCACAGATTGAAGCTTGAAACTTATTTTCAAGGCTGCTAATTTGATATAGATAAATACGAAATATAAATTTTTGTAAAAATTTTACCCCCAAGGGTGCAAAATAATAATAGGGGATGAAATTTTGTTTGGCAATATGTTCGGTTTTGGTGAATGTTTTGTTTTGATATGCTTTGCTGTAACCCTTACCAATATTTAGTCTAGAGCCTGAGTAAGGACATAAGACTACATTTTAACGCGAAAACTGGGTTGTAAGGGGTTGAAAGTGGGGGTGAAATTTTGTATGGAATTATCGTCATTTTTGCCGTTTGAAGCTTGAAACTTATTTTTAAGGTTGCTAATTTGATATCAATAAATATGAAATTACATTTTCGTAAAATATTTACCCCCAAGGGTGCTAAATAACAATAGGGGATGAAATTTTGTTTAGCAATATGTGAGGTTTTGGTGAATGTTTTGTTTAATAAGTTTTGCTGTTACCCTTACCAATATTTAGTCTAGAGCCTGAGGAAGGACAAAGGCTACTTTTTAACGCAGGAAAAGCGTTGTAAGGGGTTGAAAGTGGGGGTGGAAAATTTAATGTAAGTGTCGTCATTTTTATAGTTAGAAGTTTGAAACTTATTTTTTAGGCTGCTGATTTGATATAAATAAATTGACATTTGAAGTTTGTAAGAGTTTTACCCTCAAGGCTGCAATATTACAAAAGGGAATAGGGGATGAAAGTTTGTATGGGAATATACGATTTTATGTGAATATTTTGTAAGTTTAATATGTTTTGTTGTAATTTTTAATAAGTTTAAGTAAAATACCACAACAACAAAATTCATGCCAGTAACCCAGAAGGGTAGGCAGAGAACCAGGACCAGACATTTGGCGCGGTCCTGGCACACCTGTCTCTATGTTAAGTAAAATAATTAGTCTAAAAAAAATTCTATCCGAAGACAGAATTTCACGCGGATGAAGTCGCGGGCACAGCTAGTATTATATAATTTATTATATAATTTGGGACATAAATACAAATTGATAGAAAATAGCATGCATGTTTCAATTTGGTAGCTGTTTTGTCAATTTATAATTGACTAGCTATCGCCCGTGACTCCGTTCGCGCGGAATTAAAAAAAAACATTTTTAGTAGCCTATGTGCTGTTCCAGACTATGTTCTACATCTATGCCAAATTTCATCAAAATCTTTTGAGCGGTTATAAAAATACCTTCTAACAAAAATTCATCCATCTAAAATTTCTCATTTGAATTATTAGTAAGAAGTGTGAAAAACATCATGGCGGAAGTAAACAAACTTTTAGGAAAGTTATAGTATGTAATACATAAATAATCTCAAGAAAAAAAAACAATTTGGTTATTTTGTAGTATTTTGTGCAATTAAAAATGTTATCAGTGAATACAACTTACTTTAAAACCTCGTAGATCATGCGCCAACGTAGATAAGTTCAAATTGTGTATTATGACCAGTAAACCACCAGTAGTACACATGACCATTTGTTTGGCATCAGGTGATAGTCTACATCTCATCAAATCAGACGCATGAAAAACTCTATGATGAACAACATTGCATTCTGTATATGAATTTATATCCCAAGTATATATGCTGCCATCTAATCCAGATGTGACTAGTAATTTGTCTTTAACTGAGAATTCTATATTTTTCACCCAATTAGAATGTCCGATGAGTGAGCAGATTTTTCTTCCTAAATTTCTAATGTCCCATAAAGCTATTGTAGCATCATCAGAACATGTTGCAAACATTCTACTATCTAAAAATCTGAAAATAATTCATCATTAATTATTCTTTGCCAACAACAAACTAACTAGGGTATATAGGAACGGCTAAAACACTCACGTACATATGACCGGTGTCGGCACCGACTAGTTTCGGCCCATTGCTCACACCGCGTCCGCGAAATACCAGTCCCACTCACCTTGATGAAGGGACCCCAATGGGCTCGAAACTAGTAGGTGACACCGGATATATGTACGTGAGTGTTTTAGCCAATCCTATATAAGTTAATGATAATGTCTCACGAAAGTTTGAATAATTTAATAACGAACTAGGGTGATACAGTGACCCGAAGTGGGCCTTGGCCTCCGACAAAAAGTCAAACTAAAACAACTACTACCAAATAAATATTTAATCAATAGAATTAATAATTTTCACAAGCTTTAACTATTTTATAGTGTCAAGAAGATAGGTGTCAAATGGAAGCAATTCTGCGTTTGGTCTGATGATTGTGATGATGGAGGCATAATTTTCGTCTTCTTTCCCTTCTCACCCTTTTCATTTAAGAAAAGGATGGGAAGTGGAAGGGGATGTGAAGGAGGAAGGAATTCATAGGAAGAGGAATATCTTTCCGTGAGTCCCCTCCTCTGTCGATCAGAGGTAGGCAATGAATATGAAATTGCAGATTTTTTGGGCATGGTAGCTTCGCTAATTCGGCGAATTCAGGTGGCCGTTCGCTCATTTGCCACCTCATGAAAAATACCTCAAGAAATTTTTTTCTTTTAGAGTTACAGTTTTAGTACTTACTTAACGCAATTAACACAGTCAGAATGTGCTACATTTACAGAACGAATCCTATAATGTGTGAGAGGGTCAAATATTTGTATTGATCTTTTTTCACATGCTGCCACCAATAAATTCCTGAAAAAAATATTTTTTACAATAAATTAACACATAAAAATATATAAAAAGCTGTATTAGCTTTAATTAATAATTGGAATATTAAAATACAGTTGCACCTGGAAAGCAATAATTCAAAGGAGCACAATATTTTTCATTTTAATTAATGTTTCTCTCTAAATCTCATTTCTCGCTTGTAAAGGACATCCATAGGGACTGGACAATGTCTCGCTTATAGAGGTTTCCAACTTATATATACTGAACTCTATTAAATAAGAGAGTCATATTTATTCTATTATAAAAATATCCATTATTATCCACTGTGTTATATGATATATTACCTCCCTCCTGTAACACAGGTCCATACCCATCTCAGGAGGTAGAGCTCCAATTACATGCAAACTTCTTTGAAGCAATAATTTTACTTTTTTTTTACTTTCTTTTTAGCAGTGGAAACCCACAGTAAAATAATCTTCTTAACTTCCTCTATTATTTTATAGTTAAGGATATGTAAGTTAAAGGATAAACAAAATAAGGAAATCTATTTTTATATCAGGGCCAAACAGTGATTGTTTTAGTTTGTGTTTATATGATTTGATTGACCTTCAACATATTATGCTATAAAAAAATTAAACTTCTGTTCTATTCTTATTTTTCTATGCGTAATCAATTACTAAATGTATTTAAAAAAAATAAAAAACATCACACTTGGAATGCAACCCATTAATATTTGTGTGAAATTATAATTTGGTTATACTAGCGAGTGATATACTGAGAATTTAACTGTTTACCTCTTGAGCTATTGAAATTTGATCTAGAATATTTCATTCACAGGTGGATTACTTTCTCAAGAACAATTATACAGTATATTCTATACTATCAGACAATACAATAAATATGTAATTCTAATAAGAATAGTTGAAATGAATCTTGGGTACTAACTGTGACTGTGTAATGTACAGAAATAAGACCAAAATGCATAACATAAGGCGATTCAAACTTTTCCACTGTTACATATGTGTACATGATTGTTGTCACAACAACACAGGGGGATTCATGAACAAACAATACCTTCAAGTATTTGTAAAAAGATATGAAAAGTGTAAATTGTTAAGTGTAACTCGTTATTTCTTACCCTTCTGGAGAGAACTCGAGGTTAAATACTCCTCCGGTAGGAACATCATTATCTTTTTCATAGTCCCAGGAAGCAATCGGTTTCATACCACAATATAGACTTTTTGACAATGCATTTTCAGCACCAATGGGGGTTGGTAATCCTATTTCTCTCCTTAGTAGTCTGTAAGGACTAAAAGCTGAATTTCTAGACATAAAAGTTGAAGTATAGTTGCTACCCATCGTTATTTATTTATTTACTAATAACTATAAGTTAATGTTATATCTATGTTTCCTTAAGTACTTCACATAACAGGTGAAAATAAATGCAAGTATAACATTATCAATACGTTAGATTTTACATTTTCTTCCTTTGGTAGAAAATTATTAAACGTAAAGATTAAATATAAGAGAAATACACAGATCACATTGCAATTTGGCAATATAATGCGGAAATTTTACCACCGACAAGTAAAAAGTATGACGTATGATTGTGTCATTTCTCCTTCTCTATGAATCCGTGAAACACATCAAAGGTACAGAGGCCTAGCACGAAATTTGCGACAAGCGCCTTGTAAACGCATCGTCATCGTCAATTATGCCAAAATTAATAGATGATGATGTTGTAGAGAGTAACAGTGGTAGATCCCGCAACAACAAATTTGTTGGGTGCACGAATAGGTCGGGTTGACCGTTGCTATACCACGACCACACAGAAACAGGCGTGAAGTGGAAGCAATTTCGCGTTTCGTCTGATGAGTGTGGTACCGGAAGCCTAATTTTAGTCCTCTTTCCCTTCCCACCCTTTTCTTATTAGGAAAGGATGGGAAGGGGAAGTGGATTTGGCGAAAGAGGGGACGCATAGGAAGGAGAAATATCCTCCTTCTGTGCATCTCCTTCTAAGTTCATTTTTTAAGGTAGGCAACGCATCTGCATTTGCGGATGTCTATGGGCAACGGTCGCCTCGCTATTTCGGCGAATCCAGATGGCTGTTTGCCACCTTATGATAAAAAAAAGTAGGAGATTCATGGTGTACTTTACAACGCTACGTCAGGAGCGCCGCAAAAATTTTGTCGAATACGATACGATAGCGATATAGGGCAGGCGGCCGGCCGTAAAAACTTAAGCCAAAACTTTAAGGTTAAAATTTTGTGTGCCGACCCCACGTGAGTGAGAAAAGGCCAGGGAGGTGATGATACGATAGCGATATCGCAATTGTCACAAATATTCGTACTAAGACCCTGCTAGGTAAAATTATGTTTGTCGATTTTGAGCAATTTTGAGAATGATTAAAACCAAAATATTGAAATTACAAAGGGCGCTTAGGGTGCTACTTTATTAGAATATTTTTAAATAGCAAGATTTTGTATCGCTCTTGATTTTCTTTTTAACAAGTGTTCAGCAAGATGTATTTTGCGAAAAATGTCTTATCTGTATCCAAAAAAAACAGATCGACAGTGACAGTGACTGACAGGTGACAATGAAATTAATTTTCAAATGCAATCAACAACGTTTTATCAAGTGTGCTTGCTGTTATAATAACATTTTAATATGAAATAATAACTTATCAAGAAAACATTGTGGACGTCATATTAATATAATTATGAGTGACATATCAGTATTGTCAGACTTAGAAAATAGTTATAACATAATGAATAATTTGTCTAAAGAAAATATAAAAAAACATGACATAAGTATTTCCGATCAATTAGCAGATTTTGAAAAATTACGCATATCTGCTCTAACAAAAGCTGCTGAAATTAGTCCTTTGGTCAAGGAAGTAACAATCGGTCCCAAGAGTCCTTTGAAAAATATGACGACAAAAGAAAACAAGCCCGTTAATAAGGATGATAACGATTTAAATTTGCTAGAAGATAAAATTGGTGAGGATCTCCGTTATACACTTATGTTGAAGGAGTACGAATCAAAATTATTGGAGTCTTCAGAGGAGTTGTTTAAAAATTTGATAGAAAAAATGATAGCAAAACACACTGAGAGTATGAGAACATTCTGGAAGAAACAGAGTGAAGAAAGCGAACGGAAAGCTTTAGAAATGCGTGCGAAAAGGTTACAGATGGTGAAGCAGTTGCAGGAAAATGACAATTTGTCTGTATTAGACAAAGCTAAACTAGATGAGAAAAACTGCCAAATTATAAACAAGTCTACTATTGAAAACATGAACCGAATATTGGAAGAACAAAACAAAGCAGCCAGCAGATTTGCTGGTATTACAGATAGTCGTACAAAAGTCTGTATCTGTTATAATGATATTTGTAATATATTAAACTCTGAACCTCATGCAAAGACTATATATGACAAATATGTAACATCTATCAATGCAATAATTGGAAATGTAAATGCAATAATGGATCTTTGTAAATCTGGTATTATTACTGACAAAGAAGTTAAACAGGCAGAAATATTATCTGTAAATATTGAAAACATACAAAGAAAGATATTGGAGGATTTGAATGAAATTAAACAGAAGGAGGAGGAGGCTAAAAAGAAAGAAATTGAGGAGCAAAGAATTCAAAAAGAAAATGAGATTAAAAAATCAATAAATGAGAATATAGAAAAAACAGACACAACAATTGAACAACCCAAGAAAACAATACCAATGTTTTACTCTTCCAAAAATTATGCTTATTTTGTTGAATTACGAGACTTTTTAAATGCATACGAGAGCACCTATAAGGATCTGTTAGAAAATACAAACTTAAAAAAATTCCGATTTGATTGCCAGAAGGCTGTTAATACACCAGTGAATGCTTTGTCTTCAGTAAGTGGTGCACACATAAGAGATAAATTTGATAAATTATACAAATTACTGAGAGGTGAGCGGGTGCAGGTTTTGGATACTTATGTACAAGCTACACAGCATCCACAAGGATTGAATTATTGTACTGCTTTATTAGCTAAAAAGATAGTAAGACAAGGAGATCTATTAGTATCAAGTAATCCTGAGGCAGCTTTTCCACTTGCAGCAGTTGCTGTAGCACTATGGTCACAATTTCCAGAGTTTGGAAAACTTCTAGAAGCTAATTTCCATAGACAGTGCCCTTACTTGGTACCAATGTTATTGCCACAAAAACAAGGACAAACTGATAAAGAATTCTATATATCAAGAGGTTATTCCTACAATGAGGATGGTGCTGTTGAGAAACAAGATAAGTTTTTGAAAAGAATGTCTGGCATATTTCAGCTTTGTTGTGCTATTTGGATCGCAAAGATGCCTAAATTTGTTAACACTCCTAATCCTCATGGCTTAAGTCATGGTTGGAAATGGCTTGCCTCTTTTATCAACCTAAAACCAGAACCCGACATCTGTGCAACACTTCTTCATGATTTCTTCTCTGTCTGTGGTTCTGAATTTTATAGGAATTACAAAAAACAATTTGTTAAAATCATTAAATTGATTAGTTCCGACTACCTTAAAATTCTAGAGAACATAGATGAAGGTGGTCCAAAGACAAGATTGGAAGTGTATTTACAAAATGTTTTAAAAACTGGCCAAGTACCGCCACCTAGCGGTCTTTTGCCTCCCAATACTTGGTAGCTTTTAAGTGCAAATGAAATTTGATATGTAAGAAAAAAAAGTGCAGAATTTGAAACAATCAAGTAAAATGATTTTTATGCATGGTCTAAGTACCTATTTAATTTATGAAATGTAAATAAAGGTACTAAAATAGTTGGATGATTGATTTGTTGTAATAAATTTTGATGAATCTAAAAAGTTGTTGTTTTTTTTAACAATGATGATTAATTTTGATTGCAATGACAATATGCTATTTTTTATCTCTATTCCAATATACTGTAAGTTTACACTAAAAATCATTCTGGGAGATTCTATTAACTCACACCAACTGCTCTTACATTTAAATAATAAATAAATGATAGTAACGAGCTTAACAAATAATCTATACTTATCAAGTCTAAGTATAAAAATCGCAGAAAAATAAAATAAGGTACGAAATCAAAGCAGTTTATAAAATACAGTCTGATCTCTATTACGTAATGATCGAGTATCCGAACAAATATCTAAAAACGGCGCGAAATTTGACATGTAACAGTTGTGTATACGTCAAAGTCAAAACAAAGTACGCTAAACTAAAGTAATGAGATGAAATTAATTTGTATTTTAATTTATTATTCTTGATCATGGTTTTGCAAAATACAGGAAAATTTAGAGCAGAGAAAAGTGAAAACAAAAAGGATGCTGGTCCATCCTCACTTAGCAGGTTTTCATAACGTTTTTTTAATTAGTAGTGATATTTTAGGGTGAAACAATTTTCTATTCATGCGTGTTTTCTGTACTTCAGAGAAGAATCTTCAGAGTCCAGAATTCGTATCGCTGTCGATAATGACAGAATTGATTCTAAATATGGATTCGAAAGAGTACGTGATACAAAAGAACGCACTGGCTACCTCATTAACATGCATACTGTAAGTATCACAGAAGACTTCAATAAACACTATAAAAAGAAACGGAATCAAATTGTTTCTGTGAGATTAGGTCGTTTAGTATTTGATTAGTTAAAATAATAAAGACTTTTTAGACTTAGGTTCTTAAGAAGTAGTACTAGATATTATTAATCTTTCTCCTTGTTTCATTTATTTATTTTACTTTATATGTTGAAGAAAAGATTTATAAATGCATTTTATTGAACTTATCAAGATGATTATCAAGTACATAGGTGTGATAAAGAGTAACAGTATCACTGAATAGTTTTGTTCTATTTGTAATGTTTATTATTTTTTTACGGCTGGTGTACTTTAAGAAAAAAAATTGAGGGTATAATTACATTAAATAAATTAAAAAAAAAAAAAAATTAATTTTAATTAATTACTCCCATTTGGGGAAGGTTCTCAGCCCCTCAGTTTGGATGTATAATGAGCTGATGTTGATGATAGAGATGATCAGGGAGATGACTCTTGAATTTATACTTTTAGGCTGAAATACTGGATGAAGATAAAAGACTGGTTGCAGCGATGGACTATTATTTTATTGAAATGGATGGTTCTCGGTTCAAAGTGTCCCTCATGTTTCAACCTTACTTCCTTATATCATCAAGAAAAGAATGTGAACAGGAGGTCATTCAGTATTTGTCAAAGAAATATGCAGGAACTATACACAAAATAGACATTGTTGAGAAGGAGGATTTGGATTTGGTATGTTTTATGCAATATGTTTGTTAAGAAGGCACCTCGGAAAACAAATTAAAAATTTAAATTATTTTTCAGCTTAATCACTTGTCGGGACTAAAGCAGCGTTACATTAAGCTCTCATTTATGTCCCAAAATGAATTAATGAAAGTGAGAAGAGAGATACTGACTGCTGTAAATAAAAATAAAGAGAGAGAAAAGAAAGACGCTATTTATTCTGAAATGTTAACTAATGCTCTGACCAGTGCTGCTGCTATTGAGCATGCAAAGAAAACAACAGATCATATGGAGAATATTATTGATATCAGGTATTTAAGTGGCAAATAACTTATAATGCAGTAACTTATTTTAAATCTTGTGACACCCTATATATAGGTAGACATGTTATCTCAGTTTTTTTTCAAAGAGAATCAAAAGGCGGGTGTTTCTAATTGGGTTGATCTGCCTACCAAGCAATTGGACTATAGAATAAAAAAAAACTCTTTCCATTTTCAATTAAACAGTCTAATGAGAAACACCTAAAAGGGATGGTCATATTGTAATATTTTTTTTTTATATTATAAGGTGGCAAACGAGCAAACAGTCACCTGGATTCGCCTCAATAGCGAGGCGACCGTTGCCCATAGACATCCGCAAATGCAGATGCGTTGCCTACCTTTAATTAATGGAGAAGGGGATGCACAGAAAGAGGATATTTCTCCTTCCTATGCGTCCCCTCTTCCGCCAAATCCACTTCCAAAAGAGGACAAAAATTAGGCCTCCGGAACCACACTCATCAGACGAAACGCGGAATTGCTTCCACTTCACGCCTGTCTTCTGTGTGGTCGTGGTATTGCACCAGTCGACCCGGCTAATTCGTACACCCAACAAATATTGTTGTTGCGGGATTTACCACTGTTTTATTATGTGTATAGCTTGGATACAACAGCTCATATCATTGAGTAGGACATATTTTAGTCCAGCCTAATGTCCAAAATATACCTTTTTTTATAGAGAACATGATGTACCATATCACGTAAGAGTTTCAATAGACTTGAAAATATTTTGCGGCACTTGGTACACGGTAAAGAGTCGTGGCACTGAAATACCGATATTTACGAAGAGAGATGATATAATTGAACGGCCGGATCCTATTGTTCTGGCTTTTGATATTGAGACTACAAAGTTACCACTAAAGTTCCCGGACTCACAGACGGATCAAATCATGATGATATCGTACATGATTGATGGACAAGGATATTTGATCACTAATAGAGAGATTATATCCACTGATGTTGAAGATTTTGAATATACGCCTAAGCCGGAGTTTGAAGGGTGAAATTTTTTTTTATTTTCTTTGAAGTATCTCAACTGCTAATCTAATATAAAATGTAGATTAAAACAAAATTTTCTTAATATATTTTAATTTGTATTTTCCAGTCAATTCATAGTGTTTAATGAGGTTAATGAATTGGCCCTGATTCAAAAGTTTTTTGACCACATCATGGATGTTAAGCCGCACATTTTTGTAACATACAATGGTAAGATTCAGAAAAATATATCCAAAATTTATTAACAAACAAAATATACAGAAATAATTTAGTAATAATAATTTAAATGTTTTTATTTTCTATTTTTTTATATTATAAGGTGGCAAACTAGCATGCGACCACATGATTCGCTGAAATAGCGAAGCGACCGTTGCCCATAGACATCCGCAATTGCAGATGCGTTACCGACCTTTGTTCAATGGAGAAGGGGATGCACAGAAATAGAATATTACCCCTTACTATGAGTCCCCTCCTCCAACAAATCCCCATTTCATTCACATCCTTTCCTTTATAAGAAAGTTTAGTCATCTTCCCTTTCCCATCATTTCCTTTATAAAAAAGTGTGGGAAGGGGAGGATGACTAAAATTTTTCCTCCGACACCGTACATTATCTATAGTACTTTTATGTGAACACTAAAATATTTTAACATTGACTAATGATGTTCAAGATTTTTAATAGCATACAATATTATGTATAATTCAGTAAAAAAAAAAAAATTGTAAAAAAAATTGTAAAGATGAGATTTAAAATATAAATTTTCCTTTTAAAGGTGATTTCTTCGACTGGCCTTTCGTGGAGGCGCGCGCGGCCACTTTAGGCTTGGACATGAAACAAGAGATTGGCTTCAGCAAGATCTCCGCTAGAGATGGGACGTATGGTTGCAGACCGGCCATGCATATGGACTGTTTGTGGTTAGTATAACATGTAGCATGTTCTTCTAGACTATGTTCTAAATTTGTGTCAAGTTTCATTAAGATCCATTGAGCCTTTCCAGAAATACCTTCAAACAAACATCCATCCATCCATCTAAACTTTTGCATTCATAATATTAATTAGATGAAAAAATTACCAAGTTTAAACTTTTACAGTACAAAAACAGCTGTATAAAATGATATTGTTATCCTAGTTTTTTCATTTAAAATGAAAGCGATTACTATATGTTCTAGTATGAGTTCTTTAGCAATGGAGCATGTTCCACAGTTAAGTAAAAACCAGTCTCTTAGATAGACAGATAACTTGTTTTATTTAAATACACCTTATGTATAAGATATCTTACAAAGAGAATTTATACCATTGACCTTGAGATCTTTTAATTCTAAAGTGATAGGTAGAAATATAAATATTTATTGTAACTATTTGTAGTTGGGTGAAGCGAGACTCATATTTGCCAGTTGGTTCTCAAGGACTGAAGGCGGTTGCGAAGGCCAAGTTGCGTTACGACCCCGTGGAGCTCGACCCTGAGGATATGTGCAGAATGGCAGCGGAACAACCACAGGTATCAACATGTTTTTAGTAATGAAACATGTTGCAATGTTTCCATCTAGTCGTAGAATAGAAACAAATTATAGATGTATTTTAATTCTAGGTGTTATCCAACTATTCAGTATCAGATGCAGTAGCTACATACTACCTTTATATGAAATATGTTCATCCGTTCATCTTTGCTCTCTGCACCATCATACCTTTGGAACCTGATGAGGTAAGTTTTCACTATTTTTTTTTATATGTATGTTATGTTTTTGTTTTCTCATAAACTTATTTATATACATTAGATTGTTTATTTCATATTTTATATATTACTAGCTACTACTACTAAAAACATGAATAAATATAGTCTACTAGCTGTTGCCCGCGACTCCGTCCGTGCGAAATTAAAAAAAAAACATATTAAGTAGCCTATGTGCTCGTCCAGACTGTGTTTTAAATCTGTGCCAAATTTCAATTATTAATTATTTAATTTGGAATATTGTGGGATCTCATTTTGTGACTAGTATTTTATTTTTATCTAAGACCTTAATCTTGTATTCTGGTTGTGTAGAGTAATGAATTATTGACAAATTTAATTAGAAATAAATAATACCGATATATGGCATCACTGGGAACTAATTAAAAGGAATAAATTCCAGGTACTGCGGAAAGGTTCTGGGACGTTATGCGAGTCTTTATTAATGGTGGAAGCATTCCATGCAAATATTGTATTCCCTAACAAACAAGTGGAGGAACTAAATAAGCTGACTGCAGACGGACATGTGCTGGAATCAGAGACGTATGTCGGTGGACATGTTGAGGCACTGGAATCAGGTAATACATTACTGTACATTTTTCAACACATTTGTCATCTGCACAGAACAATTAACAGTCTTACCAAGTTAGGAGTGTCTAGGTCTTAGTCAACTACGCAGGTTAGGTACTGGTCGGTTAAGTTACACATCCCGATGGTCTAATTGTAGTCCTCTTTCCTTTCTCACCCTTTTCTTATAAGGATGTTAGGGTGAAAGAGGAGAGACGCATAGGAAGGGGAAATATTTTCTTTCTGTATGTCTCCTCCTCCATTGATTGAAGCTAGGCTACGCATTTTCAAGTCCAAGGGCGGTGGTTGCTTCGCCATTACATCGAATTGTGGTGGTCGCTTACTTGATATAAGGGTATGGTCTTCCTTAATCAAAATTTCTTATAGTAATCCCCTTAGTGACCAATTAGCGACTGTGAGTTGAGGTGATCGTCTCAATGGACTTTATTATTCAACTTCAGGTGTATTCCGTGCTGATATCAAATGCAAGTTCCGTATAGTACCATCAGCTGTGGACAAACTCATAGAGACAACAGAGAAGACTATGAAACACGCTATAGAGGTAGAAGAAGGTATACCATTGGAGCTGGTCACCAACTTTGATGAGGTTTGCGCAGAAATCAAAGCCAAATTACAGCACATGAAAGATCATCCCCGGAGAGATGAGAATCCATTAATATACCATTTGGATGTCGGCGCTATGTATCCCAATATTATATTGACTAACAGGTTATAATCTTACTTATTACTAATGCGAAAGTTTGGATGGATGGATGGATCGATGGATGGAGGAATGTTTTTTAGAAGGTATATCCAGAACGGTTCAACAGATCTTGATGAAATTTGACTCAGATATAGAGCATTGTCTAGACTAAATGAACACACAGTCTATTTACTAAGTTTTTTTAAACAGCGCGCGGACTAAATCGCGAGCGACATCTAGTTTTTATTTTTAAAAGAAATGAAAACATTAAATTATGTGATCTTTGACTAAATTTTTGTTTATATAGGACTCTTTTTTTCCGCTTGAATCATTGGTATTTATAGTAAAGGTTCAATCATTATCGTAAGGCATCAACGAGTAGATAACGCGTTGACGCCGCGGTTCTTGTCGGTGTAAAACGGTATGATATAGTACAAGAGCCATCGTTTTTTAGATTGCAGCCATCGGCAATGGTTAACTCTAGTATTTGTGCGGTGTGCGACTACAACCGACCGGATGCCGTCTGCCAGCGACATATGGATTGGATGTGGCGCGGAGAATACTGTGAGTCATTCCCCCTCTCTCTCTGTCTCACTCTCTCTCTCTCTCTATTTCCCTCCCTTTCTTTCTCTTTTTACCACTTTGTTTTTAACTTTTTCACTTCTAGATTTAAATATTTTTATAGTTATTTTATTCGTATAATATTTTTTTAGTTTCTATTGCTATTTTCAGTGCCAGCAACAAGAAGTGAATACCAACGTATCCAGCAGCAATTGGAGACGGAGAAGTTCCCTCCACTGCATCCTGGTGGTCCCACCAGAGCCTTCCACGTTTTACCTAAAGAAGACCAGGTAAATAACAAATTAACTTAGACATATTCAAAAGAACTCTTTCTTAAAGCCATAATTTTTATTTTGTAAGTTTCTTATTTTTCTTCTAATAAGTTAACAGAAGTAGTTTAACTCCCGCATGCTCTACTTTTTTTTTTATATTGAATAAGCTAGTGCTTGACCACGATCCCACCTGATGAAGTGATGATGTGGTTTAAGGATAACTAACTTTGTATATATTTATTCTTCAGGCTGCATATGAAAAGAAGCGTCTAGCTGATTATTGTAAGGTGGCGTACAAGAAAACTAAAGTTACACGAACAGAAGTCAGAACTACAACTGTCTGTCAGAAGGAGAATTCCTTCTACGTCGACACAGTACGAGCATTTAGGTTAGAATCAATTTTATGATCGTACTAGCTGTTGCCAGCGACTCTGTCCGCGCGGAATAAAAAAAAGTAGCCTATGTGTTCTTCCAAAGTATGTTCTACAACTGTGTCAAATTTCATAAAGATCTGTTGAGCAGTTCCGGAGATACCTTCAAACAAACATCCATACATCTAAACATTTACATCTATCTTATATAATAAAAGAAAGTCGTGTTAGTTACACTGTTTATAACTCAAGAACGGCTGAATCGATTTGACTGAAAATTGGTGGGCAGGTAGCTTAGAACCAGGAAACGGACATAGGATAATTTTTACCCCGTTTTCTATTTTTTTATTCCGCGCGGACGGAGTCGCGGGTAAAAGCTAGTTTATAATATTAGTAAGATTATAATTTCTAAATTTAGTGTACATTTTAAAATTCTATGTTATGTTTTTGACTAAAGGGACCGTCGTTACGAATACAAGGCGTTAAACAAACAAGCCAAAGCGATGGTGTCGGCGGCCATAAAGAGTGGCGATGCGGCTGACATCAAGAGTGCCAAGAGTCGTGAAGTCTTATACGACTCACTGCAGCTCGCGCACAAATGTATCCTAAATTCCTTCTACGGATATGTCATGAGACGCGGGTAAGTGACAAACTGTCAAACGAAAGTACAGTCAAGGCAAATGTATGTGCACTAAAGATTACCCTGACTGTACTTTATTTAAATTTTTTTAATAAAATTCACTCGTATGTAAAATAATGATAGATATGTAGATTGTAGACTTACTTGTGTTAATTTTTATTATTTAATTTGTATAGAGCTCGCTGGCACAGTATGGAGATGGCGGGGATCGTTTGCTACACAGGCGCAAATATAATAATGCGAGCTCGTGAGATCATCGAACAAGTTGGACGTCCGCTAGAATTGGATACTGACGGTATGTTATAATATTATAAATTAAAAAATATATATTTTTGATTACTGTACTAGCGGCCGCCCGCGACTTTGTCAGCGTATAAAAATGACCTACAACATGTGCGCGTGCATCAGCTACCTTCTCGTCAAAGTCCCGTCAAAATCGGTGCGGTTGTTCCGGAGATTGCCCGGATCAAACGCCTTGCGAATAAACATACAGACAGACAGACGGATAAAAAAATTTTTAAATTAGTTTTTCGTCATCATATTCGCAAATACAACATTAGTATGAAATGTGTCTCTTTTTAGATTTTTATTAATATTATGTATAGATTACTTTTAATTCTTAGATGACTAGATGTCGCTCGCGACTTTGTCCGTGCGGAATTAAAAAAAAAACTTTGTAGTCTATATGTTCGTCCAAACTATGTTCTACATCTGTGCCAAATTTCAGCGAGATTCATGCAACCGTTCTGAAGATACCTTCTAACATACATCTATCCATCTATACATCCACCATTTATAATATTAGTAAAATTATAATATTTGGTACAGGTATTTGGTGTGTACTGCCAGCCTCGTTTCCAGAAAACGTAACTATAACGAGCACTCACGAGAAGAAGAAGAAAATTAACGTGTCCTATCCTAACGCAGTACTTAATGCTATGGTCAAGGTATTTAATACTAGCTTTTGACCACGACTCCGTCCGCGCGGAATTAAAAAAAACTTAATAAGTAACCTATGTGTTCTTCCAGACTATTGTTCTACATCTGTGTCAAATTTCAGCGAAATCCGTACAGCTGTTCTGGAGATACATTCAAACAAACATTCATCCATCCATCTATACATTCGAATTTATAATATTAGTAAGATTATGTAATTTTAATAATGTAATGACTTGTGATTTTTCAGGATCATTTTACAAATGACCAATACTTTGAGTTGAAAGATGCGGAGACAAAAACCTATGAACAACGAGCAGAAAACTCTATATTCTTTGAAGTGGACGGACCCTACCTCGCTATGGTATTGCCCGCCTCTAAAGAGGAGGGCAAAAAGTTGAAGAAGAGATATGCTGTATTTAACTTTGATGGTTCACTTGCTGAACTGAAAGGTAACTTATCATTAAATTCTTAAACATTTAATTGACATCGAAAATGCAAAAAAAAATTAAACAATATAGAGCGTCGGTGGCTCAGGGATTAAGGACTTGACTTGTAATCTGCAGGTTCTGGGTTCAAATCCCACCGTACCAATATGTTTTTTTGATTTACAAATGTACATTTTAGTGATGCAACCTGCATATATCTGTGAGAAGTTCAAAGATATGTGTGAAGTCAACCCGCACTAGGTCAGTGTGGTTGACTATGTCCTAGTCATCCCTAACTTAGGGTGCTAGTAGTCTCCTCAGTGGGGTTTTATTGTGAGCTGATGATGATTAAAAACTTAAATAATGATGCTATCTCAGATTTTCTAATAACATGATAAGGATGGTTATATGTTTTTTTTTTATAAGAGAAGGGGGCAAACGAGCATTTTTGTACATTATTTTCAATAATACTCACTTTATATCAACACATTCAATGCTACCAACGCAAAAGACGAGTTAACTTTCATGTGAAAAAAATCACAGCATGCAATGTGTTAACACATTTAATTTAATTTCAGGTTTTGAAGTAAAACGTCGCGGTGAATTGCAATTGATAAAGATCTTTCAATCATCAGTATTTGAAGCATTTTTAAAGGGAAATGACTTAAAGTCTTGTTATAGTGCAGTCGCGAAAGTAGCTGATTATTGGCTAGATGTGTTGTACAGTAAGGGCTCGAATATGCCCGATTCGGAACTGTTTGAATTGATATCAGAAAATAGATCAATGTCTAAGAAGTTAGAAAACTACGGAGGGCAGAAGTCCACTTCTATATCGACTGCTAAAAGATTGGCTGAGTTCCTCGGTGATGAGATGGTCAAAGATGCTGGTTTAGCTTGCAGGTTGGTGATTGGTTCAGTGAAATTTTTCACATTGCACATGGTGTTTGGATATGGCGAAAACTAAATACAATATATATAACTTACTATCTGTCGCCCGCGACTTCGCCCGCGAGGAATTATAAACAAACTTAATAAGTAGCCTATGTGGTCTTCCATACTATGTTCTACATCTTTGCCAATTTGCCAAATTTCATAAATATCTGTTGAGTCGTTCCGGAGCTACCTTCAAACAAACATCCATCCATCTTTCCATCCATACATTCGCATTTATAATATTAGTAAGATTTAAGAAATAAAATAGTTTGTATCATCAATTTAAACACTTAAACACTCCATAATAAATCCATAGACAATAAATGATATTATCATCCAGCATAGCTGTCTCCAATGGGGGAAGGGGGGAGCAGCTGTCCTCTCTCCTAGAGAACTTAAAAATATAAAAATAAGTATAAAATTACTAATCGAATATGACCAAATCCTGCTAGGTCCCCCCCCCCCTAGACCTAGCCTAGATCATCGGCTGGCGATATATTATATATATAATTTCTCATTTCCATTGAATTCGACCATAGATTTATAATATCGCGCAAGCCGGAGGGTGCTCCGGTGACGGAGCGCGCGGTGCCGCTGGCCATCTTCCAGTCTCCGGCGGGTGTACGTCGACATCACCTTCGACGTTGGCTGAAGGACCCTGGTGTGTCTGATGATGTTGATATACGAGATGTACTCGACTGGGCATACTACATAGAAAGACTTAGCGGTGCTATACAGAAGATTATCACCATACCAGCCGCTATGCAAGGGGTTAGTGATATTACAGTATTCGATGTTTTCCAATTCACTTGTATCTTTGTTCTTGTTGCTTCTCTATTCAGTACTTGCTTTTACCCGCGACTCCGTCCGCGCGGAATAAAAAAAATGCACACAAGATAAAAAAGCTCCTATGTCCGTCTCCTAGTTCTAAGCTACCTGCCCACCAATTTTCAGTCAAATCGATTCAGCCGTTCTTGAGTTATAAATAGTGTAACTAACACAACTTTCTTTTATATATATAGATAGATATAAAATATGTTTTTTTTAAATACATTTCGTGATTATTGTGATAAAACTTATGACTTTATTAAAGAAGAGAAGTCGGTGCGATAAAAAAAGTTAATACGTTTAATGACACTAGGATTTTTTCTTATGAATGTTTTTGTTGGCTAGTCAGTTGGCACTGAATGTGTTATGTTTCCTTGTTTTTTATATTGTGTTTTTATAAAGTGGCAAACGAGGAAGCGGTCACCTGAATTGTTGAAAACCTACTTTAATCGATGGAGGAGGAGACGCTCTGAAAGAGAATATTTCCTCTTCTAATGTCCCCCCTGTCGTCCCTTTTTTCCATCAAATCTACTTCCTGTTCTTATAAGAAAAACTTAAAAAAGTTGGGAAGGGAAAGGATTTAATTAGGCATCCGGAACTCACACTCATCAGACAAAACGCTGAATCAAATTTATTTAACACTACCTATCACCCGCGTCTCTGTCTGCGCGGAATTAAAAAAAACTTAATTAGTAGCTTATGTGTTCTTCAAGACTATGCTCTACATCTATGTCAAATTTCATCGAGATCCATACAGCCGTTCTAGAGGTACCTTCAAACAAACATCCATCCATCCATCTAAGCATTTGCATTTATTTATCCATACAGTTGGACAACCCAGTACCAAGAGTTCAGTATCCTGACTGGCTGCATAAGAAAATGCTTGCCAAGACTGATAAATTCAAAACCAGGAAGATCACGGATATGTTCAGTGCTAAACCTAAAGATGTGCAGCAGAACCAAGATGATGATGCGGGAGGGAGTCATGTTGATGATTCTGGTGTAAGTAGTTACCGTGGGCTTCTGAAACCAGTCCCAGTTTAAATATGTTTTATAAAGAGGTTTTGGTCTTAGAAACCGATTTATACAGTTATAGTATATTACAATACGAGTACAATAACATGATACTTAAATATAACGGAAAACATTTAACACAATACAACTTTCTTTTGTTAACAACGCAATTGTGACGTCACTAATCTTAAGTCACATGTTACTGTGCGCGTATAGTATTTATTAAATTTCTTGAAAAATGTTTTCATGTTATTTTTTTCTTTTGTTGTCGTTTTCAAATTATTTAGAATACGGAAATGGATATTGAAGATATTGGCAAAGCGTCTACAAATAAAAGTCCTATACGACCAATAGTTCATAAAGTTAAGAGGAAACGTGAAGAATCGCCTACTAAAGAATTCGCCACGTGGAGGGAAGCTTTGGGATCGCCTCCGCCATTTGGTGATACAAGAGTATGACATTTTGTTACATTTTTTTATATCATAATAGTGGAGTTAATCGACGGTGGAGGGGATGCACAGATATATCCCCTTCCTATGCATACCCTCCTCCGTCAAATCCATTTTCCATTCCCATCATTTCTTTTTAAGGAAGGCAAAGGGGACTAAAATTAGACCTCCGGCCATTTTAGACACTTTTCACCAACAAAACAAAAGTTAATATTTAACTTAAATTTTTATCACTAGTTGTCGCCCGCGACTCCGTTCGCTTTTAACAAACATCCATAAATCTTAACTTTCGCATTTATAATATTAGTAAGATTTTCTAACTAATTAAAGTAGATTAGATACACTTCTATGAGAAAAATACATTAAAAATGCTATATTTTAGGAAGAACGCATTGCATGGATTGTTTTTCAAAAGAAGAAATGGAAATGGCAAATGGAACAAAGAGGTTTAGCAAATAGAAATAAAAGAGGTGAGCTACAAAATATTTTAATATTTCTTTTTATTATATAACGATTATTTAAATATTTAAAAATAACATTTTCTTAGGTAAAATGGATAAATCACCAGCTATACCTAAAAGTACTGGTCCTGTTAACACATTGGGTGGGTTTTTGAAGAGAGCCCAACGTACATTATTGAATACTCCCTGGCAGATTATACAGGTGATAAAATAAATACAAATCAGATTAGTTTTCCACATAGATTATGTTTTCCACATAACACTCTCTCTTTCTCTGACTCACTCTTTCTCTCTCCCTCTCTCTCTCTCTCTCTCTCTCTCTCTCTCTCTCTCTACGTTCGAAACACTTCACTCTTTAAAGTTATAACAATACAAAAATCAAATGTCAACATGATTTTCTTTTTTTTAGCCGACTTCAAAAAGAAGGAGGTTATTTACCTAACTGACAAAAAGGGTAATGTTTTTCGCGCGTTGTTTTACATTTCTTTGTATGTATGTAGATTCCATTGTGTCGACCTAGAGCCTAAATAACTGAACCGATTTTGACGAATGTGGTGGCATTCGATTTGTCTTCATCCCCAGAGTGTCATTGAGTATATTACATAGGCAAAAAAACAAATTTAGTGGATGTGAGAGAAAAAATTGTAATAAAAAGTAAATAATTTCATCTATTAAGTCCTCAGTTAGTCGGACAAAATAAAGATTGAATTATTTTTGTCTGTAAATTCACTCTAATGTTTTAACTAAACAGGTATCGGAAACATCAGAGCCTGGTCTATTCAGACTATGGGCGTTAGTTGGTAACGAGTTACATCAGATCCGTCTGACAGTACCTCGTATATTTTACGTAAACCAGCGCGTGAGTCGCGACAGTGACAGCGGCAGGTATTGGAAGAGGTGTACCAGAGTGCTGCCGCGTGCTCATCCAGCACTGCATCTCTACCAGTATACTGTCCCTGAACAGATATATAGAGAACATCAGGAGTAAGTTTCTTGAAATTTCTATAGTATTTATGTTATAAATGCGAAAGTTTGTATGTATGTATGGATGTTTGTTTGAAGATATTTCCAGAATGGTATAACAAATTATGAAATTTGACATGTATGTAGATGTAGAACATAGTGGCAGAATACTTTGGTTGCTTGCAAAGTTTTTTTTTATACCGCGCGAACGGTATCGCGGGCGACAGCTAGTTGTAAATAAATTTTCAATTAATTAATTAGTCGTTGAAATTAACAGTTTAAGTGATTTTACAAGGTTTATTTAGTTTCACCTGTCTTTATGTTTGTCATTAAATCTTACAAATTAAATTCGATCTACTTCCCGGTTACTGATTCAGCTGAAATTTTGCATACATGTATAAATCTCATGTCAATGCTATTTATGATGAGATGATGATGATCTGATGATGGAGTTGGAAGATGGAGGAAGGGACTTTGCAATGAAATGACACAACCACATAGAGTTTGGACTTGTTTCATTTTTGACGAGTAGTTTGTCTTTTTTTAGTTCTTTTAATTAAGTACGTAATAAAAACTTGTCTTTAAAAAGTTTTTTTTATTTTAATTATTTTTGCTAAGGTTTTTTCATTCGTGTATATCACTTCATTAAGATATTTTTTTGTTAATTATTCAAAACTTTAATCTATAGGGAATTAATGGGAGAGTTATCCGCTCCAGAGATCGAAGGCATTTACGAGACTCAGATGAGTCTTGAGTTCAGAGTGTTAGTGCAACTTGGCTGTATCTGTGCAGTCGATCCGCAGGAGGCGAGAAAGTAAGATATAAGTATATTAAACATGTTTTATTTGTCATTTGTACGGTCGAGGACGTTAATTTCCTACCCACCCTTCACCTATCTTACCAAATTTTCTCACAAAATGCAATTAAGTCAAAAACTTGTCATAATAACAAACACACGTGTTAAGTTATAGCTCTTATGTTGACAGTTTATTGTTAAATATATTATTATAAGTGGGAAGCTAATTAAATTCTTTGACAGCATTGTTTTTTTTTTGTATCGATTATTCGAATTTCGATGCAAAATGTTAAAATATTGTAATTTTTTTTTATTTAGGATGCTTCAAAGTGGTTCAAACATTATGGATACGTTCACTTTGAGCCAACTTCAATTCAAGAGTGTTGCACATCAGCCATATTTACCAAAACAAGTATGAAATTAATATTTTAATTATATAATTTAATTAATTGAATATTTTAAATATAAAGAAAATAATGTTTTACTTGATGTCTTTGCAGTGGAAACCGACACTAATAATTATTTAGTTATCCGATTTTAAATGTATGTACTTTTCAGGATGGCGTATCTCCTGTGAAACATATATTCCTGTATCAACATTCAGCTTTAAACTCAAGTAGAAGTATGTGGGCGTTAATACTTGGCCCTATTAAAAAAGCTTACATATTTGTACTTGATACAGTAAAGACGAATCAACTACCTAATATGAATACATTGTTTGCTGCGGAACGTACAGCTAAGTGAGTATAATATAAATGCGCTAGTATGGATGGATGGATGTTTGTTAGAAAGTATCTCCAGAACTGCTCAATGGATCTTGATGAAATATGGCATAGATCTTACTAATATTATAAATGCAAATGTTTAGATGGATGGATGGATGTTTAAAGGTATCTTCAGAACGGCTGAATGAATCTTGATGAAATTTGGCACAAATGTAGAAAAAAATCTGAAAAAACACATAGTCTACTTATTCACTTTTTTTTTAATTCCGTGCGTACGGAGTCGCGGGCGACAGCTAGTATGTCTGCAAGAATATATATGCTATTTAGTAAGTATTTTGTGATCACGTGTCTTTTGCCAAATATGGATGTGTATTCAGGATAAAGTTAGGCACAGCTGAGAGTGAGCTGGTGGGAGGCGATCTGACGTGGGAGACGGTGGTGGAGAGTGAGGGTCGTGCTGTGTGGCGGGGAGTGGGGCGCGCACTGCAGCGGTACCGGGACGAGCGCTGCGGAGCCACGCTGCTCGCGCTGCAGACTGCGCTCTCGCCTGCAGCACTGCTCACACTGGTCCCAGGTACACATACAACACAACTTTACATGACACTGCTCATCTCATCATTCATCATCATCATCAGTTCAACATGCTTCTCCAGTGAAGGACTCGGAGCCTACCTTAAGTCAGGGTGACTAGGCCATGGTCAACAATGCTGACCATATCCTGGTTGGTTGACTTCACACTTAGGTATTGACGGGACGTAAATGGGCGGGGCATACTTCTATGTGGGCGTGACTAGTTTTATGCCCCGCCCCCATATACTTAAAATTGTGTTTTTGAATATTAGGTCATATAACTCGCAGAAAGGCATATTTTAAGGATTCAAATGTAATCTTTTCTATAACTTCCATTAGTTACTTTATCTTTGTGTTATGTAGGTCTGTCAGAATTTCCTTTGGTGCCGCTGCATGTGCGCGACGTGGAGACATTGTACAGTACACTGGAGTGGCAGCGTATCGGCGCACGCGCAATCGTCCGACACTACCTCAATCTGGATTCCGTCTTGAATATGACCATTGAACAATGCAGGTAACAATCTCCAATTATAATAAACTAGCTTTTACCCGCGACTTTGTCCGCGCGGAATAAAAAATAGAAAACGGGGTAAAAACTATCCTATGTCCGTTTCCTGGTTTTAATCTACCTGCCCACCAATTTTCAGTCAAATCGATTCAGCCGTTCTTGAGTTATAAATAGTGTAACTAACACGACTTTCTTTTATATATATAGATGTGTACATGTATGAAATTTTATAGTTGCAAAAGTATAAAAAAATCGAAATAGTTTCTAGTTTTAGTCTTTCTTCTAAGAAAAGTATGGGAAGGGAAGGTGGATTTGATGAAGAAGATGCATATTAAGGGGAAACATTGGCTTTTTGTTAGTCTCCTCCATCGATTGAGGGCAATGCTTCTGCAATTGCAGATGTCTATGGGCAGAGATCGCTTCACAATTTCGACGAATTCAGGTGGCCATTTGGTCGTTTGCCACCTTGTTATATAAAATAGACCCACAGCTTAGTTTTTGATCTTTCAGGTTAGAATACCAGTGGGGTATTAATCTTTAAAATGTGATTTATTCAACTTTATTTCACTATATTTGTACAAAATTGGTAGAATTCAATGTATTTTGTTGCAGATATTTCCACGTACCTGTTGGCAATATGCCATCAGACCCGACACTGTTCGGAGCGGACCTGTTCTACGCGAGACATCTCATCAAGAACAACTTTGTACTCTGGTGCTCTAATTTGGAGAGACCAGATCTGGGCGGCAGAGAAATTGATGATAATAGGTTAATAAAAGTGATACTTGCAGTAGAACCATTACTTGGAAAGTTTACTTACAAACTTTAACATCATTAGCTCACAATAAGTCCCCACTGAGAAGCTCGGAGCCTACCCTAAGGGGTGACTAGGCCATAGTCAACCACGCTGGCCAAGTGCGTGTTGTAACTTCACAAAAATCTTTGAATTTCTTCTCAAATATATGCAGGTTGCATCTTAATATTTTCCTTCACTGTAAGAACGTCGAATAAATGTACATAAATCGAGAATCGTAAAACACATTGGTATATGACGGGATTCGAACCCAGGACCTGCAGATTACAAGTCAAGTGCTTAACCTCTGACTTTGACATACTAAAGTAGAAATATGTGTCATAGCATTCATATTTTCAGTTAAATGAATACGTTGTTTTCTCTTAGGTTAGTAAGTGAAGTAGAGGAGATGTCTGGATGTACGCACAATGCGAGCGGTGCATACGGAGTCTGCGTGGAGTTGGAGAGTGATGCTCTGAGCGTGTGCGCGTTGCTGCAAGCTCAGCATGTACTGCATGCTGAAGGTACCAGCGCCGCCACGTCATTTGGTGCCCAACACAATACTATACAAGATGCGATCACTTCCACTACGGGTAAGTGCATATGTACTATCAGGGCATCTGTCGGTATTCCATTTTGAAAGTGACAGTTTTTAGCATTTCAACAATAACCAATGCAGCTTTTAAATATGTCTATTCGAAAAACGATGGTATTTGCGCAACTCTTAATTAATTCGTTATTTTGTAAAGAAGGGACTAAATTTGTCTAGTTAAGGAAGGCAATTTTGCAAAAAGTGGATCATCCCAAAAGGTACTGACTGTACGAGCGCAAGTACGTCAAATTCGTGTACATACGAAAATCACACTTAAGTACATAGTCGTATGTAATACCCAAAAAAAATCCTGACATAGCTCACTATGCGCTGCTCTATAAACGTACTAGGTGTCGTTCGCTCTGAATTACAAAAAAAACTAATTTAGTTGCTTATGTATTCTACCACACTATGTTCTACATCTATGTCAAATTTAGTCGAGATCCATTGAACCGATCTGTAGATACTTTCTAACATACATCTATACAATCATTCGCATTTATAATATTAGTAAGATTAGGAATATTTACATATATGTACCTTAATGGATTAGTAAATATTTTTTTATTTATGTGTAAGGTGCGAGTGCAACGACGAATTACGACGAGGCGGCGCAATGCAGTGCCGCGTTTAAGATCCTGCGCACAATGATCGCGTCCTGGCTGCGTGACGTCACACTATACAAGAACGTCTTCGCTGATTATCAGATATCGCACTTTTATAGGTATAACTAAATTAAATATCTTGTAACTCTCTAGTGTTCTTAGGTTCAGTATAGTTCTTTTCAAATATCTTGGCGGCTCAAGATCATGCGCAAAACTCGCGCGAACTTACAGCCACCGAGCTATATGAATACTGCTATACCCAGAATAAATTTGAAACTGGAAATAAGAAAGTTACCAAAATTTAGCATAATTTAATTCCTAAATGTTGGTTTTTACACAAATTTTTCTCTCTTCACCAGATGGCTGAAAACACCAACGTCTCTACTGTACGATCCTGCGCTACGTCGCACTTTGTACAACCTGATGAAGAAGCTCTTCCTCATGCTGGTGGCGGAGTTCAAGCGGCTCGGCTCAGCCATCGTGTATGCTGACTTCAATAAGATACTGCTCTATACTAAGAAGAATAATGTCATGGATGGTATCGGTGAGTTAGATTGTATTGCCACTATGAAAAATTCCCTTCAACCACATGATAATGTTGTCATTCAGTCATTCATATTATATGAGTATGATTTGTTATAATAAAAAGTAATTGCTTGTGAAAAAATATCATATACTAGCTTTTACCCGCGACTCCGTCCGCGCGGAATAAAAAATAGAAAACGGGGTAAAAATGATCCTATGTCCGTTTCCTGGTTCTAAGCTAACTGCCCACCAATTTTCAATAAAATCGATTCAGCCGTTCTTGAGTTATAAATAGTGTAACTAACACGACTTTCTTTTATATATATAGATTGCAAAATATTAAATACACAGTCAACCCTGGATAAATGAGAGATAAAGGGACCTCGATATTATTCTCGCTCATAGAGGTTCCTCTGTTACTGGAGTTTTTCGCTCTTCGAGGTCATTTGTCGGGATCAGACAATAACTCTCGCTTATAGAGATTTTTTTCTATATATTACAAGGTGGCAAACGAGCAAGTGACCACATGAATTCGCCGAAATGGCAAAGCAACCGCTGCTCATAGACATACGCAATTGCAGATGTGTTGACTACCCTCAATCGAAGGAGGATAAGCACAAAAAGAGAATATTTAACCTTCCTATGCATCTCCTCCTCCATCAAATCCACCTTCCCTTCCCATCCTTTCCTTATAAGAAAAGAATGGGAAGGGGAAGAGGACTAAAATTAGGCCTCCAGCACCAAACTCCTCATACTGTACTTGGAATTACTTCCACTTGACGCCTGTTTTCTGTGTGGTCCTTGTATTTCACTGGACGAGGCCAATTTGTGCAACTGATGTTGTTGTTGCTGACGTCTACCACTGTTAGATTCTCGCTTATCCAGGTTCGACTGTATTTAGTTGGCCAAAAAAATATTGTCTCTGTTTTTTTTTTTTAAGCGAATGAGAGGGATAACTACAATTTCATAGTTCTGTGATAGTCAATATCCATTGTTTGTAATACACCACGATTACTATGACTTGTTACTATTTCCCAGGATATGTGGAGTTCGTGGTGCAGAGCATCAGGAACAAGGAGTTGTTCCACGGCATCGACATCCGCTACAAGCAGTGCTGGTCCTACCTGCTGTGGCTGGATGAAGCAAACCACGCCGGCATACAGGTGCCTGGCCACATTCAATGCCTCTACCCAGTTTTTTCACCCTTTCTAGGTCCTTCGTGTCGGACAAACTTGATTTTTAAAGAGTAAATACAGTCGAACCTGGATAATCGAGAATCCAAGGGACCGTGTTATTTTGCCAAATCAGAGGGTTAGGCTGAGAACAAGGACCTACACTTAGCGTAGTTCTGACATACCTCTCTCGCTTATAAAGGTTTTTAAAAAAAATTCTCGCTTATCAGGGTTCGACGGAAATTTTTACTTTGAACTCTAACTTTCTCCATTTTTTTTTTAAATGATGACACCTTTTTCTCTTCTGTTTACCCATAGTTATGGTTCAATTTTGTTTGTTAACATAAAAAAAAAAAATTACATGTCTAGCTTAAAACTTCATAATGGAATTATTGGTCAATACAAATGTTTTGATATGTCTTACTTAATATTAGCTTAAATTAAATTTATTTTGTATTTTTTGTTAGGGAAAGTTGCCAGCGGGTTTAGTGGAAGTTGGCTCATCACAAGTACCGGCACCAAGTGAGAGTAATTCACAAGATGAGGTATGTATCATAGATTATTAAGACTCATTTCCACTAGTGCGATTAATCGTTACGCTATTTCTATAAGAAATTCCACTGGCGCGGTCGCGACACGAAGAAAGAAGTAGTAAATGGTGGTTGTGAAGAAATTTTTTTGTATATTATAAGGAGACAAACGATCAAACTACGCTACCGCTACCTTTATCCGCAATTGCAGATGCGTTGCTAACTTTTAATCGAATATATCCCCTTCCTATGTATCCCCTCCTCCATTATAACCACATTCTCTTCCCATCCTTTTTTTATGAGTAAAGGTTGGAATAAGAAAGGGGACTAAAATTAAGCCTCCGGAACACATACTCATCAGACTGTACGAGGAATTGCTTCCATTTGAGGTGTGTGGTCTTTGTGGTCGTGGTATTGCAGGCAAGGCAATCCGTGCCATAGATGTTATTGATGCCTACCACTGGTAAAAAAATTAAGAATAAAAAAAGCATTAAGGATTATCAAACCCTGTCCCAGGGTGAGGTGACGATGCAGTGGAACTTAGCGGAGTTCCTACCACATGCGGTACGGGAACAGTTCACAGCAGCAGTGGCGGGCTTCCTCAGCGCCGCGTACTCCGCCCCGGATAAACTGCCCGCTTTAGTAGCTGGAGAGATCTCACAGAAATTGTTTCGGTGAGGATTTCACTGTTTATCTCTAAATAATGTATTTTTAAGCAAAAATGTTTATAGAGTTGAGGAAAATACCATATTACTAGTTTAAAGTTTTCATAAAATACAATAATACCTTGGAAAATAAACTAAACTTCATAGGTTCACTCTCATAATCAAAAATTGCGATATACAATCAAATTTCTAAAAGCGAGAAACGTCTATAAGCGAGAGTTATAGTACAGTTCTGACAAACTACATAAGCGAGAAACTTTGGTTAGAGAGAAACTTCTTTGAGCGAGAAAAACATCACGATCTCTTGGACTCTCGTTTATCCAGGTTTGGTTGTATATCGTATTTTTTTATTCATCTCGTATTTCATGTGTAAAACGTAAAGAAAGACTTCGCTTTATTTTAATAAGTAATTGTTACATTTGTTTCCACGTGCAGTGTGACAGAGAAGATAAACACACGTATGCCGGGGCTTCGCCCTGGTGATATCTCGCCGCAGCCAGGACTGCGAGCTGACGCCTTCACTGAAGACTCTACACCAGCTCTGCTGTTTGTTAATGCTGTCTGCAAAGTGCTGTCACTTGATGCTTCCATTGAGGATCAGGTAATTTTTCAGTTAAACTAAGAAATACCATGAGAACAACATAAAATAAGAATGACAATATTTAATGTTAATAACAGATATTGTATTTTACATTTTACACAACTATCTTACTTTTTACTAATATGGATGGATGGATGTTTGTAAGAAGATATCTCCAGAACGGCACAACGAATCTTGATGAAATTTGGTATAGATGCAGAACATAGTCTGGAAGAACAAATGGACTGTTAATAAAGTTTTTTTTTAAATTCCACATAGACGTAGTCACGGGCGATAACTAGTTTTTAATTTTTTAATGTTTATGACTGTTAGTTTAAATCAATGACATATTTTTTTTGCAATTAACTATAAGCGGGACTAATAAATAAAATATATGGCAGAAAGTGTTATGCGCATGTCAGTTTAGAAAATTACATAAACTAAATTTTATAAAAATTCTCCATAATTATAACTCATTCATGAATTTAATGTGAACAAAGCCTTAATGTTAATTATATAGTAATTAAGACAGGATTTACAGTTTCACTCGTCATAGTAAATACATTTCTGGTACTCAGGTGACATTATTACGTCGTAACTTGCTTCGTCTGATCGGTGTTGGTGAATTTGGTAGTGCGGCGCAGTGGCGTGAGCCTTGCACCTCATGCGTACTACCTGAACTTATCTGCAACGTATGTAATGCCTGCAGAGACCTCGACCTTTGCAGGGACACTCATAGAGACATTGTTAATGATACGTAAGTACAGTCACATATGTTGGTGGTGGCAAAGGGTCAACTAATTTTGCTGAAAAAGAACAAATTGATGTCCATAGATTTTAGTAAGAAGTTAAAATGTTGTAATTGCTGTCTTCAATGGACATAGGAGAGAATAATAAGAGGATATTTCGTCTCCTCCACTGTCAAATACATTTTATCTTCCAATATTTTCTTTATAAAAAAAAAAAACTTGTGAGCCGTCATGGGACGCCTGGCAGATGTGAAACATCGTGTGTGTACAAGTAATATGCATAAAATATTAAATATTATAATTAAATAAATAATAATAATGATAATAAAAATAATGATGATAATAATAATGTATACCTCAGCGTACACTCTACTACACATAAAATATATATATGTATACCTTAGTATAGCGTGTCGACCCGTCGCCACGGCAAGCGTCGCCACGCCAACAATTCGGTTTACAAGTGAGCCTATAGATGTTTCACATCAAAAAGAAAAGTAACTAATTATATAATGATATGTAATTTAATTAGAACTATTTAAAAATCCAATTAGGTAATGAAAACTATTTAAAATATTAACAAAATATACAATTGTCAAATTTAACTTTTTTTTAAATTTATTACGACACTTAAAACATTTGTTACAGGCCAGTATGTCTGTGTCCCACTTGTGGAACTCCTTACGATAACCAGGAGTTGGAATGGAGACTTATCGAAGTCATGAACAGGCGAGCAATGACTTACACACTACAAGACCTTGTTTGTACCAGGTGCCATCAGGTATGTGAAAAACTTATTAACCATTTGGTTCCGGAGGCCTAATTTTAGTCCTCTTTCCATCCCACACTTTTCTTATAAGGAAAGGATGGGAAGGGGATGTGGATTTGATGGAGGAAATGCATAGGAAGGTTAAATATTATATTTTGTGGGTCTCCTCCTTCATCAAATGGGGGTCGGCAACGTATCTGCAAGTGTGAATGTCTATGGGCAGCGGTCGCTTCGCCATTTCGGCGAATTCATGTGGCCACTTGCTTGTTTGCCACCTTGTAATATATAAAAAAAAAGACACTTGTTTGAAACATATTACCAATCCATTGACTCCAAGCCAAACTCCAAATACAAGGGTCACAGCAGTGGAAATTCACGTTAACTATAATTACAGGTGAAAAGAGAAAATCTAGCTGTTGTTTGCGACTGCGCTGGTGATTTTGCACTCATGGTCCCGCAGAAAGAAATCCAGACACAACTCATTACATTCAAAACCATTGCTGAATTCTACAAGATGCCATTATTATTAGAACTTATTGAATTCAATTTAAGTAACATGTGATATAATATTTAAGATGTACAGTAAGCTTCGCTAGCAGTATTCCATCTTTAAAGAGATAGTAGATTTAACAGCTTAGATGATTTAATAAAAAAAATATTGTAACATTATGATACAGTGTAATTGCAGTTTATGACAACACTGGTAACAAAAATATTTTTTTTTTATGGCAAAGTTTCAATCTGTTGTTGGTTGCAAGGCATTTTTTATGTAACTGGAATACTGCAAATGAATGCAACTGTACTTTTTGTTGTTTTCTATTACTACTTGTTATTAAGCCTAAAGTAAGTGAATTGAAATAAAAATTGTGATTGATTTTATATAATTTTATTTCTAAACAATACACAAATGGAAATATCTTATTTTTTATGTATATATTAATTAATTAATGAAAAATGAAATTTTAATGCATTTTAGGATTATTATTTATTGGTAGGCAGAAATATAAAAAATCCCCTGGGACATTGACCGTTTAATTTTAAATTACAGTTTATAATGCCTTATTGACCTTTATTTTTTTCTTCTATTGCCTTTTACTTTCTCAATCAACAAATATCAGAATTTATTCAATTATTAATTATAGAAGAAAAAAAAAACAAAATTATATTGAATTACATTACTATTTTTACATTAATTCACAAAATTTTACAAATAATAAACTTAAAGAGTGCTTCTTTCTTCATTAGGTGTTTGTCCCAATCCTTTAGCAACTTCACTTATACATAACCATTGGCCGTCACCATTCTCTCTCCAAAGGCTTACCTTATTATCACCACCGGAAACAGCTAAGATATTACCAGTTAGTGACCAACTAACACTCCATACAACATCATCAAATGTATTCAAGATTACTGGAGTCCAGGATACATTGTCATCACTTGTCCAGATGACAACTCTCTTGTCTTGTGAGCAACTCGCTATCATGGAATGCTGGAGTCCTAATGATGGTGCCCAAGCGACATCTCTCACCCAGTCCATGTGCATTTCAAGACGATTTTCTTCCACCCATTGGTCACCTTGTTCTTTCCATATCTGAAACATAATGATGAATACTGGAAAATAATTTTATTACTTTATTTAGAAAAAGATTGATCTTGTTCATATTATAAATGCAAAAGTTTAAATGGATGGATGGATGTTTGTTAGAAGGTATCTTTGGAATGGTTGAACAGATCTTGAACATGGCAAAGATGTAGAACATAGTCTGGAAGAACATATAGGCTACTTAAGTTGTTTTTTATAATTTGATGCAGATGGAGTTGGGGGCAACAGGTAGTCTAGTAATAAATACAATATAACATCTTTTTTTATCGTAATTACTTATTTTTTGTTGACTTTGCATAATAGTAGCACTATTGCAAAAACCATTTATTGCATTTGAAATGTGTTATTATTTAAAATGCATTATTACCTTTATCAAATTATCACATCCACCTGAAACTATTCTTTTAGGTGCATCCCGATTAGTAAGTGGATCTAAACTTAAGTCTGCAGAAATCGCGGGACACCAACTTATAGAGTTGACGCCAATAGCATGAGCTCCAGGAATCTTCTTAACCTCCCAGTTAGCACCATCTTGATTATAAGTAATAATAGATATAGATCCGTCTGAACTACAACACGCTAGTATAAGTCCGTATTCAGCGGGAGCCCAAGCCACGGAGTTCACAGAGCTTTCGTGACCAGTATATTCATACAATTTTGTCCATTCGCCAGATTCTTTCCAAATAATAACTTTCCTATCGTAAGAACAAGAAGCTAGTAGATTTCCAAACTTTGGATGTGCCCATGCTACCTGCCACACTGGACCAAAGTGACCCTTCAAATCAGCAGCAAGGGTTTGCGTGCCACTCTTGATATCGTAAACCTTTACTGTGTTATCCGACGAACATGTGGCTAAACGTAATCCGTAGTAGTCTAACTCCGCATCATGTATCATATCTTCGTGCCCCGTATCGATAGTATTCAAAACACTAATCATCTTGTAGATTTTTGGTTTAAACAATTATTTAACCCAAATATTCCGGTCTTATTCCAATTTATAAGAACTGTCTGTCAGTGAACGAATTTTGTATTTGTATTTGTCAAATTCGTTGACGTGGAATTTAGAGTTGCTATTTGAAAACTATTTTTTGTCAGAAAATGATAAACCGCACTTTTGTTTCTAAAGTAGCCAAAAACATACAAGTGAGTAAAAATATTTTTTACAATTTGTAGATATTCATAATTATCTTAAAAAAAGGAATTTTGGTTTTGAGCAAAGACATGCTCATTTGTACTTATATACTTGAATTGAGTGACAGTTTGTCAATGTCAATTCTAAATTTTAGTGGAAAAAGGTAACAAGTGTTTATCACTACTTTCGCAATTTTGTATACTTTTCTGAAAATACTGATGAGGTAATAATGTGAAATAGAGATATTTAATTAAGGACTAAGTGAAAATGCCTGAAAATGAAGGAGGTGTCTTTTTTAACTTGCAAACTTTACTAAATCAAGATTATCGCGGCGTAAACGTATGTATTAAAGAGTCATTTGAGTTGAACTTTAGATTTATCACTTGTAAAGTCTAATGATGTTTTTCAGATAGCGGTATATGCGCTTGCAACTGCGTCTTTGGCATTTTCAATACATAAAATCCGTCCGGTAATTACTTTATCATGTTTATTATTGATATTATGTCGGTACATTACATAACATTAACTTATTATTAACATTATTTACAAGGTAAGCAAGTTCTCAAAAGCCTCCAAAGTTCCTGATCATTTTATAAAGAATCATGAGACGTTGAAAGGAGTGTACACGGGTGTCCAACATTCGCCTGTTCGTCTCCTTATAAACCACAGAGCACCAATTTACTTACCCCTATGGCATTCCAGTAAACCACCAATCCCAGTCAAGGTGAGTTATTTTATTTACTTCATTCATTCCACTGTTTATTGTTACAAATATAAACAATCTTATAAATTTCCTAATCATAGTATTTCACCTTATTTTTACATATACCTGCATATATATTTTAAAAATAATAAAGAGTATGATGGCTCATATTTCCTTCAATCTTATTTGATTTTTTTAACAGGGTTATGTTTCAAATATAAATGTAGAAAATAATACAATTCTATACATGTAATGTTGATCAAGTTACAAATTTTATTTTTCATTTTAATTTATAATATTTTACATTTTTTTAAGTTATGGGGTGTGAACATTGTGAGTGGAAATGCTGTCAACTGGCTGGAGTGTGTGGCCAAAGGACAGAAAGTTACTCTCAAACCAATGGGAAGAGACAAGGAGGATTTAGTTTCAACAGTTCTATTGCATTTACCACAGGCTGGGGTAATTGATATTTATTTTTTATTCATAGCATAATTTCATATGTGTCCAATATACTAAAAACTCTCATAAATTTCATAAAGTTAAATGACTTCTTCTTAAACTGTATCTTTGTTTCAATTCAAAGACAATTTACATATTTTTTCTCTAAAAATCATTCTCATTTTAACATCTTTTAACACTATATTTCATTAAATTATACATATATCTGTACAAATTGTAACCTTGAATCTGTCAAAATATCTCGGAAGATTGATAACAAGTTATTTAAATACAACATATCATTCATATTGTATTTTTTACATATTTATGTAAAGGCCGGCAACGCATTTGCACATCCTCTGGATGTCCATGGTCGTCGGATCAAATTTTTGGTGGTTTGTTGCTTGTTTGCTGCCCTCTCATATATACAAAAAAATGTTGTCATCATATTGCATCTTATATTCATAAATCAACCGCATATTTTGTAGATAGATAGATTACTTTATCTTATCATGATATAGTATAATAATAAAGTTGTTTATGAGCTATTCATTAAAAAATGTGACTAAATCAATATTTCAACATAAAATAATGTAATAATGAATAAACTTTTTTCCAGACAAAATCAATGGAGACATTAGATATTGGACAAAAATTAGTTGAACTCGGCTTTGCCCAGGCCTCAGTTCCTCAGCCTATTAAGAAGAAAAGTCTGGAATCACAACTAGCGCCCGCAATTATATCGGCGGAATCATGTGCAAAGAAATACCGAAATGGTGTTTGGTCTGACAAACTTCCACCAATACCGTTCTATGTAACTTACTGGAGGAAAGGTTCACAAATGACAATAAATGCTCTCATTATAACTGCCAATAAATTTGTACAATTTTTGACTTTTGCCCTTAAAAGTATTTTAATTGGCACCAAAAATTTGGCACTACGACCATTTAGATCCCAAAACAAATCAATTCAAGCTACATAGTTATTAAAATGTTCTATTTGTTATTTAAATATTTCTGGTTTATAAGAAAAATATGGAATCTTAGAGTTGTTAAAGTTGGTAATTTTGTATTGTATATAGTTGACAATAAAATTGTGGCTTAATCATATATATTTTTTTTTAAATATAAACCTTCATTTGGCATAATAATTTAGAATCTGTTATGTTAGAGATAAGTGGTAAAAATAAAAATTAATTTGTATAAAAGCACTGTTTATTCAAATTAAATATGTCGTATATATTACATTAAAATATATATCTTAATTAAAATAGCGAAAGGAAAAGTACAGCTAATAATCTAATTAATGAAATAATATCCATTGAACCATATTTATGTAACATCAACTAATTTTGTCCTAATAAAGTAATTGTTTAAAGAAAATATATTTTTACAGAAAATTTAATGATAAAAATACTGTTTAATGAAACAGCAGTCACCGAAGCTCAAGTTAATACTTTCAAAATCGTTAGCTAAACTTTAAAATTGAATTTATATAATATTAGATAACTTAAAAATATCATGTCGTTGATACCAACATAATATTTCAATGGTATTACTAAAATTCTTTTTTAAAAACACTGCACCATTAACCCAGCTTTGTGCGACTGCGATTCAAGAGAAATGAATGGATATAAAAATACAAAAAGCAAGTCTGATCCCCGATTCGGAGTTGTCGCACACCGATAAAAAATGGTAGGTCGAAAAATATAGTAGAGGTGGGTTCTCAGCGTGCGGCGAGTGCGGCAGGGCGTCAGAGCAAGCTGCAGCGTGACAGCCAAGATGGCGGCTTACGTTGCTGGTCACTCGCACGTAGCACGTGTGCGCCGCTCCTCGCGCCCGGAGGATTGCTCGCCTCCTGTTACAAACACACGCCAAATACATTTACAATTCATATATATATTACATAAGGTAGCTAATCTAACTGGCTACTCAAGCGGTCCACTCATGATCTTCCTGGATGGATAGCTGAGCTATGACCTTTATTGAGCATCCAGAAATGCTTAACTCATGCAAACACTTATTAATGTTGCAAAATGTATGCAAGTTATACCAACAACAATTTTAATTCAACTGATATTGAAGCAAAAGCATAAAAAAAAAATGATTTATACAAATTTTATATGAAAGATAAAAATTTGAAAGCATAAATATATAGGATATATATTTATGCTCTCAAATTTACATTTGTTTTTAATATTAGTAGTTGTAAATCTTATTTTGCTTGTATTTAACATGCCGGCACAATATTGATTTAGATGGAGTATCTCAGAACTCAGTACTATTTT
Source organism: Papilio machaon (assembly GCF_912999745.1). Lineage (NCBI taxonomy): Eukaryota > Metazoa > Arthropoda > Insecta > Lepidoptera > Papilionidae > Papilio > Papilio machaon. The sequence goes on from NC_060002.1 coordinate 2,259,019, forward strand.
TACATAAAAAAATTATATGAATGAATGCATGCATTCTTTTTTTTTTAATGATGAAAAAGTAATGTTTCTAATGATTACAAAAAATCAAACAACGAAAACAATAAAAACTATTAGTTGACTGGAAAATACAACAGATAAACATTGTGACTGCATTACCTTCTGTTTTTTTTTGTTATGACAGGCATGAAACAAAAATTACATATTAGAAATAATAAAGGTATATCTCCTATAGTAAGAGGTCATTTTTTGGAACATAATAATCTGTAAAATATTTTGAATATACCATTTATGTTATGAAACAGCAACCTCAAAAAATATTGAGATTTAACATGTACTTAATTCATTACAATTATAATATTATATTAAAAAATAATCATTTTTTGACATTTAAATCTTTATATTATCCACATAAATACTTATATTTTATTATTGAGAGGAAATGTATAAAATTATATTTTTTTTTTGTAATTTTTTTTTACAAAGGAGAATTTTTTTCTTACCTGCTTTTTCTCCATTTTCGCCTTAATATCTCTTGCTAGAGTGTAAAATGCGTATTCCACATTTAATGAGTCTTTCGCAGATGTTTCTACAAACTTAATTTGATAATCTATTGCTAATTGTTCACCTCGTTCTTTTGATACCTGAAATTAAAATTATTAATAATAATTAATCAATAATAATTATTCATTACATCATTTTTTTAATGTAGACTATTTTATAGGCCAAATTTTAAATTATAAAATATTATAAACTAAATGAAATAATATAGAATTAACAGAAGACTATTTTCTGTAAAATGTATATAAAACATTCGCCATCTATTACTTGTTGTTTCTGTACATTTACATCATATAATTTACTTTTATTTAGAACATAATCAAGAAATATAAATGTAGAAATAAGATATATTTTAATTATTCTATAATGTGGCGACAATGGCTTTGCCATTAAAAGTCTGAGAGTTCCAAAAGTATGTAGTTAAATTTATTTTGTACTATGTTTATGTACATTTTGTACTATGTTTATGTTGGTTTCACTGGGATACTTTTTATGAATTTTGTTATATATAGAAGTGAATATGGTCACCTTATCTATATATATATAAAAGAAAGTTGTATTAGTTACACTATTTATAACTCAAGATTGGTCGAACTGATTTAGCTGAAAATTGATGGGGAGGTTTAGAACTAGGAGACGGACATAGGAACTTTTTTTATCTTGTGTGCATTTTTTTTTATTCCGCGCGGACGGAGTCGAGGGTAAAAGCTAGTTAATATTAATACAGATTTGATGTTTTAATTCACGCTAATTTCAACTTTCAAAATCAATGTAATTTTCACCATTCAGGTATAAGTCTTAATAGGAAATAATATCAACATGTATAGTTTATATTTACCTGTCTTTTAGCATCTAAGTCACATTTGTTACCGAGTATCATCTTTTCAACATCAGCACTTGCATTTTCTTCAATGTTTCTTATCCAATTCTTAATGTTTTCAAAACTTTTCTCATTTGTCACATCATATACTAGCATAATGCCCATAGATCCTCGGTAGTAAGCCGTGGTTATTGTACGGAACCTCTCTTGACCCGCAGTATCCCTAAAAGATATTTGAGACTTGTCAATTCGTTTTCAGGATATGCAACACGTAAATACAAATAATATACGAATATTACCATATCTGTAACTTGACTTTTTTTCCATCAAGGTCTATCGTCCGAATTTTAAAATCGATACCTGAAAACAAACCACTAAAATATTCAACGAATATACTAATTAGAGTTAGTGAGTATGATGTCATAAACAGTTCATTCATTTAATTTGATAAGGGCTTCGTTTACGTTGTGCCGCACCCTTTTGGTTCCCACACAAGATGATACTCCAGATGAACAATAAAGCAAAAACGTACTCGTTGAATGACAATCACACACAAAAAATACATTTCTGACAATAACCTTTGATACAAAGACATGAAGGCACTTACCGATGGTTGATATAAAAGATATATTAAAAGCATCTTCAGAAAATCTAAATAGTATAGATGTTTTACCAACTCCAGAATCGCCTATTAAAAGTAATTTGAATAAACAATCGTAAGTTTTTGCCATTTTTTTACAACAATCTGATTACAGAATACACGGTCACTCATTTGGCATTTTTGAGTAATCTAATAGGGATGGGATAAATAAGATCACAACATTGTCGATATATGTATGACTGCTATTTATCGATAACTTCCAAAAAGGGTTACAACTTCGGTTGAAATTTTAGAAACGGTTGCCATTCATTTTTAAACCTCAATTCATAATTTATTAATTTCCATTCGCATAGACACATGTTCACGTATCCTGGATAATAAATTAAAACTGAGTCCCACGTTAGAAATCTGTGTACCTACTCTACCTTTGGGTTCGGCTGGAGTTTTCTAGGGTCCACTCCTCTACACCACTAATCTTAAAAAAATCAGCTAAGCACCTTTTGTTATTTCAAATCATAACTAAAATAGAGAATCTTTCATTTTCTTCCTTCGATCCGAAGTATGATTAAGCCATAAACATCCGACCGAGTGATCGAATGAAATTTTGTCAATCGAGTCGTAATTTTGACTTACATGACCAAAGACACGTTTATGACAGTCATTTTTGACATTGACATTTGAGACAGGACGCGATTGTAAATTTAACAGAAATAAAGAAAGATTTTTAAAAGATTTTGTTCTATTTTTTTATTTAAAATGACTTACTAAGTGTACTAAAACTTTTTTATTTACCAATTGCTTTTTATTAATTTAAAAATGTTTTACCACGTAAGTCATAACATATATTTATTTTGAATACCTGTTGACTATTGGTAAACACAACCGGAATTTGCAGATATCTCTAGAACACGAAATATTGCTACACCCCCGATACTTTGGTCCTCAGTTATTGGATACAGTGAAACAGAAGCTTTATACAGAAGTAGAAGGAACATGTACCGGCAAGTAAGTTTTTCTAATAATTTGAGGTTATGTTTATACATAAGAAATCTGAGTGAGACTGAATCTGGTTTTCCTGTTTCTGATGTTTGTGTGTAGGAAATTCGAACGTGTATTATATTAAAATATATCTGAATGTTCTATTTGTAGATATGGGTTTGTAATAGCTGTGACAACAATAGATAGTATAGGAGCTGGGTTAATTCAGCCAGGACAAGGCTTTGTAGTGTATCCTGTGAAGTATAAAGCAATTGTATTTAGACCATTCAAAGGAGAGGTTCTGGATGCAATAGTGACACAAGTTAATAAGGTATGTGTTTACTTAAAAAAAAGAAAACAGTGTAAGTTATTAATGTGAATTAAATTTGTTAAAAGTGGACATTTGCAAATAAGCATGTTTTGTATTTTCAGGTTGGAATGTTTGCACAGATTGGACCTCTCAGTTGTTTTATATCGCATCATGTAAGTTAATTTTATTAACCCTTATAAGCTTTATTTTGGCACAATTGTGCTAAATTGTTGCACAGAACACAATTTTGTGTATTTGCATAATGTAAAAGGGTTCAGAGGCTCACCCAGTGTTTATTTGACTTCACTCACAAGATACCTAGAACTTACCTGTGTTGAAATGTGTTTACAGCATTAGCTGCCTTAATGTAATTATAATAGTATAGTATTTTTTTACAATTACGATTTAAATTTAACTTTAAAATTTATTAATCAAAAATTTTATAAATAAATATTGTATCATCCTCCCAAGTAGGGTTGGTGACAAGCAGGCGGCCGGCCATAAAAACTTAAGCCAAAACTTTAAGGTTTATAAAACATTGCATGCCAACCCCATGTGAGTGGGAATGCCAAGGAGATGATTGTGTAAATAACTTAATGCAATTAATTTGTTCAAAGTTCAAACTAACAGAATAAATTCCTACTTTATAATTACAAATATTTATGTTTATTATAATTTAATGTAAAATTTTCCTGTTTCAGTCAATTCCTGCTGATATGGAGTTCTGTCCGAATGTAAATCCCCCGTGTTATAAGAGTAAACAGGAAGACAATGTTATACAGGAAGAGGATGTTATTAGATTGAAAATAGTGGGCACACGAGTTGACGCCAGTGGCATTGTAAGTCAAAAGATAATTTTACTCGGAGTTTCCTCTCGTGAAATCCTCCAAAAACATTGTTATTTGTAGCTTTTAAAGAGTGTGAAGAAGGATTTTTTTGAATTAGTTTTTGAAAATGAGTCATGGTTAATCCTGTATTTATAAAATAAAAAAACATCCTGTCAGACCATGATCTATGCTAGATGTAGGGAGGGGGGGATAATAATATGAATTCTTTTTTTATTTCGAAGGGAATGCTTATCAATATGTAGTCCAGTTTATTAATAAAAGACTGGCAAGTGGTTATCCATGTGGGTCTGTAGGGATTTTAGGCATTTTAGTATTTTGTAGTAGTTAATATCTCTATTTAAAAAAAAACGAATCTTTAGGGAAGGGGGGAGCTGCTCAAACTCTGCCTCCCCTTGGCGTAGTCCATGAAATTAGATAAAAAAATGGTATAAAACACCTGAAACCTAATGAAGTAGGTTTAGGGATTCTTTTTTTTGGTGTGACATTTAGAATGAAAACGATGTAACATTTTTCATTTAAAATAAAAAAAAAATGTAATATCAGGAATTACACCTTGATTAAAATGTACTTTTTTTCAGTTTGCTATTGGAACATTGATGGATGACTATCTGGGACTGGTTACACAGTAATTAAATAGAAAACTTACCTGTATAAATGTATTTTATAAGAATAAAAAATATAATATGAATGAAACCAACAATGTTTGTTATTATTTATTTGGCATTCAATTAAAAATTACACAATTGTAACAAAAAACAATTCATCAAAAAAAAAAAGATAAAATATTTGGACATTTTCAGTCTATTTGGGCAGTATGTCTGGTGTTATTTGATCGGTTTATTATTATTTTCAGTTGTATAAATACAAAAACTAGATCTAAAATAAAGTATACCTAATTACGAAATATTGTCTTAACATAAGTGCTTAATATAATGTTAAATTGTGATGAAAGTTTTTTTTTTATTTAACATAGTCATAGCCTACACAAAAATAATTTTGCAGTTAATTTTTCGAATGCCAAAATATCAAATGCTTGTTTTATAGTCTAGTACAACAAAAAGATCAAAAATTAATTTTTAAATAATAAATTTCTTATAAAAGATTTCCGTAATCAGCTATACCAACATATTTCATGTTAAAGTTTAAAACTAAATATATACAAAATTCAGTATATTAAATTAAAAATCAAATTAAAAAAAAATATCCAAAGGGACGATTCGTATTCTTTGGTTTTTCCGTTTATATACAGATGTCAAATAAAAAAGAGAAATAAATAATACCTAATTAAAAAAAATCGCCCGTAATTAAACACATTATGGCATCTAAATAAATAATACTTAATATGAGATCAGAACAAACAAAGCAATTATCTAAGCACCAATTTGGCCAAATACACCTAAAATAAGCTCAAATAACTGTACTGAAACATAGTGTTGTCTCCGATTTTAAAAAAAATGAAAGAGGCGACAATTCGATTTTGTACAGGTTATGTCGTCAGCTAAACTGTTAGAAGAAAAGGCAAAGATTAACCGAAAAGAGAATTGTTGTGAAAATCTATTGAAGGCGATTGAATAGGTTTTTTTAAAATTATAACAATGTCGAGTCTAACTTTTCAAGTTTTTAAAAATTTAATTACGTCATTTGCTAATAATAGATTGACGTATTAATTTTCCAATGAAATTTAAATGAAAAGTTAATATACATTTACATTTTTATTATTAGTCATAAATATATTTTTTTAATATAAAATATTGAGATATAACATTGTGCAATATGTTATATTTATATGTATGATAAAGTCGATATATTTAAAACAATTACATAGCATTCACAATAAATTTGCACATATTTTGCTCACTGAATTGACACTTTCAATGTGTTACTGGACTAGCCGCGATTAACGATTACAACTTGATTATAATTAATGAAAACGTATTTTTTAAACAATTGTCAAAATCGATTATATTTGTTATGTCTGTTATATAATGTCCACGTAAAGTGCTGGATAATTAACTGACATATAAATTAACTGACATATAATACTTTCTTTCAAAATAGTTTGCGTTTCACAGCTTATTTGGAGATTGTGAAAAACCAACGACTTTCTCAAATAAGTTCCAATTAGTTTATTCAGGACTTACTTGGACATTGTGAGACTTTTTTAGCATTGTTTCGTAACACGATCAAAAAGATTTAATATTTCAAATATCATCGTGGTTTTACACAAATTGCTATCTCAGTTGTATTGCTATCTCATTTTTCTCAAACAGAATGAAAGAGACAGTAATATGTTTGAAAAACTACGGTCAGGCTAGCCACAGTTATTAACATGATTAAAGCAACAACAAACTTTAGAAGGCACAAAAAATACAGGACATAGGAAAACTGGGTTATATGTTCACTATACGAAACAATTATATATGTTTTTATATACCTATATAAATATAGTACCCAGCGGTACACCAAAAGCGAAACACTATATAATCTATAGAATAGGAATCTGTAAGATATAGGAATAGTTCAGGACATCTAGACATTCTAAGTACTGGAAAGTGGAATTACGTCGAATAAAGTGTGTTGGCTAAAACCATACCGACATTTTACCTACTTCGTATTGGAACTATTTGATACTTATTAGTCTTTGGAATATTTCTATAATCTATGACATTTTAACTTTTTAATATCTCAATTAAACTAAGGCTATATTTTATTTGTATATACTGCCAGCTAATTGTAATTACTTTATAAAGTTTGATAAAACGTCGATATTTATAAGGACCTAAGTTAACCATACTAAGGGGATTAGGAGAGGGGTCTAAATATTTATTTATAACATCAGAAACATCTTAACAATCTTAATAATCTATGAGACAAAAATTGTGAATTTAATTAACCACGTAACCTTTAACATTTATAATACTGATATAATATTGTAATTCTAAGATTCGGAATATATTTTAAACTGTTTTAATTTAAATCTTGAGCTATTATTTTAATGTTTTGCTTCCCCGTCATCTGGCAACTGTATATCGTCCATGCTAACACTCCTGACCAACACCACTTGAGACTGTCCCATGTTTGAAGTAAATGTGGATCCGATTATCTTTTACCATAGTTTTTTTTTTATCTGCAATTTATTTTTTCTAACCTAATCTTATACTTTGTACGTTACAATTTCACCTGCAAGAGTACAAGATCATATCAACATTTACTTCTCCAACTTTTCCTGCAAACAATACCATCTTTAATCCGAAACGCGAACGATCTGACGTAAACACATCTAATGTCCGAACATGCCAATCAATTTTTATAACCTCAAAACATTACCATTCACTGTCAGAGTTTGTCAGAGTTTTCATAACAGTATTTATCAGTTGTATATTGTGGTAATAGTTCTGGTTAGTGTCGAGGCATGTTGGGAGTTAGGCGTGTCTAGTGTCGCTTGCGCCGGAGTTCAGCGGCGGACGTGGAAGCACTGGCACTAGGCGTGCGGGTGTCACGAGGTGCGCGCGCCCGCGCCGCTGGGCTCCGCCACCGCGGGCGACACCGGCCCGCGCACCGCCTCGATGTAGTCCTTTATTAATGTCGCGATCTGGTACGCCTGGTACAACAAATAATATGATAATGTCCGACTCGAAGGACCATATTGACATAAGCTTTGTTACATAAATTACTTTAGGAATGATTTGTACAAAAATGTCATGGCGGACTCTTAGTTTTTCCACAAAAGCTAAAGTAAGATGTAATTCAGTGTTGATACCTGGTCAGTGGAGAGCACGAGCTTGGCGTGCTTGCGGTCTGCGCGTGTGACGAGCAGCAGTGCGCGCGGTGCGGGGGACACGGCCAGCAGCTGCTCGTGGTCGTGCGACACCAGCGCGGAGCGGGAGCCGCGCCGCAGCAGCGTCAGCCCGCGCGCGTCCACCGCCAGCCACAGCGCACGCGGCCAGTTCGACGTGAACGATTGCTATACAAGAAATACACGTCAATAAAATGCCACTATGTGTGATAAGTTCACAGTACTATTATTCGATGCTTTATGTTAAATGAAGTATAGAATTGCATAGTACGGAAGTAGTACAGAGTAAAGCTACAATCGTACCATAACGTCGAATACGGTGGCTCGTGCGAGGGGCCAGGAGGCGGCGAGAGTGAGCGCGCGCTGCATGGCGGCGTGCGGGGGCGTGCCGCGCAGTGCGAGGTGGTGCAGGCGCAGCGCGGGCGCGGGCAGCGGGGTGGGCCGCGGGGGCAGCACGGCGCGCGCCGCCGCCAGGCACTCCTCACCGCCCTCGCCCGAGCACTCGCCGCTCACCACCTGCGCGTGCAGCGCCGCCACCATCACCTGCACAACGACACAACATGTACATCTGTCTTAATGTCTGCGTACTGTTGAACGTACCAAGTTCACAAGTTGGAAAAAAATTAGTGCAGATACGTTTTTATACATTCTTAATAGAAGCGATTAACTAATTCAGTGTCGTCGACTCGCTTGGCGACCATAATTATATCACAGTACCGACAGCTCGCCTAACGAGTCCGAGAGAGTCCAGTATAATGTATTCAATATACTAGGAGACATATCGTTTATAAAGTTAGTATGAAAGACAGACAACTCACGGCTTCATCTGTCTCAATGGGGAGGCGGTCGTGTCGGATGGCGTGCAGCAGCTGGTAGTACAACAGCTCCATCTCCGCCACGCACTCGGACTGTAGCGGTCGCTCGCCCAAGAAAAGACGCTTCTTGAACACCAACCTACATGTATTTTACATTAAATGTATAATACAACAACTTTGGAAAGAAATAATCGAACAATTCAGTTTTTATATAGCGTTATTTAGATCGCATAAAGCATTAAGTTATCTTACTAACATTATAAATGCGAAAGTTTAGATGGATGGATGTTTGTTTGAAGGTATCTCCGGAACGACTCAACGGATCTTGATGAAATTTAGCACAGATGTAAAACATAGTCAGGAAGAACACATAGGCTATTACGTTTTTTTTTAATTCCGCGCGGACGGAGTCGCAGGCGACAGCTAAGTAACACTATACAAATAAAACGGTGACAAATAACTTTTTTAGTTTGCTACAATGAAAATGAAAATCTTCATTGTTAACCAACTTCCTTAATTATCAGAATAAATACGAAATTATTGGTAACTTTTATTAAAGTGATTACTGTATTCGTTTCAAAATATCGTTGCCAGATAGTTATTTGTACAAATATCACGTTCTAAAATATTTGTTACTTGCATCGTGATATCTTTGTTGATTTGATATCATTCATATTCATACAAATGCAATCAGTATATGTAATAAATTAAATTACCCAATTACCATATACTAATGTAATAATTTTATTAAATAAAATAAACATATTATAGTTCATTCCACACATCCATTCCATAAACAACTCTTCTGTTTTTGTTCTTCTCTTTTGTTCTTATCTTATATAAATTATAATAAATCGCCTGATCTCATTTAACCTTGATTTGATTGGTCTGTTTTTTTTTGTTGTTGGCGTTGCATCGGCAGATATAATATCGCCTCTTTACGAGAACAATGTGATATTTTTAAACCATAACCATACAGCAGAGCAATTTTAAACATTTAAGATTTGATAAATTTTATATTGAACTGGGTTTTTTTAATTTTGTTTATTTTCAGAAAGCATATTAACTACTGCAACAATTTATCAACGCAAGGTTTAAAATTGCTCTCCTGTAAAGTTGTCGTTTAACAAATTATCACGTTGTTCTTGTAAAGAGGCGATATGTGTCATTTGATGGGTAAAGTAGTGTAATGTTAAAATTAGTGTTACCTGCAGGATGCGGCGGTGGCACCGGCCTTCTCCCAGCGTGCGAGTACGTCGCCGACGCGCTCGCTGCCCGCCAGCGCGCGCTCGCCTGTACCCGCCGGCGTAGAGTTCGCGCATACTTCATATAACGCGTAACCTATATTGAAAAATCAATGTTCTATTCCTTAACAATGTCTGTCAAGTACGTGTTGCCCTTTAACATTCTATGCACCCTGTGATTGTTTTGAAAATACTAGCTAAAGGGAAAATGAAACATACGCAAAAGCAATTTTAAGTGTGACGGTAAAAAAGATTGAGGCGGATAAAACTAAAGTTATCTTATAAATACAGACGAAGTTAAAGCCTTGACGTATATATTTACCGGTAGCGGCGTCGTTGAGTCCTATCTTTTCTCTAAGCATGGCGACGAGATGGTCCGCGGTGGCGGCTGGTCCAAACACGAGACCGTGCTGCTTCCCGTCCAGCAGCAGCACGCGAACGTGCATCGGTCGCCGTGCAGCTGCACACAGCAGCTCCTCACGAGATGGTGCACTGTTGCGTCTGCCCACTTGAGCTATGCTCAGTGCCACCTGACCGAAAATGTCTAGTGTTATTTTTTCGTAATTAAATATTGGGTTCAAATATTGCGACTATAATCTTTTTGCTCTGTCATGAAGTGGATTTATGTATTGACCAATCATATGATTGGAATGCCATGTGAGCAATGACTATGGAAATATGCCGGAGGTCTACAATGTTGGTAATATTTTCTATTAAGTATCACATAAAGTGAACAGTGAGAAAATAATATAGTCTTTGTCGTGTAAAATAAAACTTCATATTACAATTTTAAAACAAAACATTTTATTGAAATAAATGCAAAACAACTGTAAAAAAAAGCAGTAAGGATGGAAAAATTTAACAATATAATTGCAATTTTAACAGCACATTACGTTATAGTCCAAGTCAGTGCCTTTTTTGCGTTAAGAATTGTCTTACGTATACCACCTTTGTTAAATTACATAAGTAAATCCCTGTTTGAACAGGACCTGTCAGTCTTTTCATAATGCCGTGACATTTGGACAATACAGGACAAATGAAAAAAAATTACATTATAAAGAGTCTGTCGTTTTTTTTTAATTACCTAATTATTTAAATAAAAATCTTCTTTCGCATCTCAAATTTCCTATCGACAGAATTCTGTCTAGATAGCGATTGAGAAGTTAGTCCTCTATTTACATTATGGGTCGTTTTTAAAAAGTCTTTACTCTTTGTATTGTCGTTGGTAGAAGCTGCCATAGATTCACATTCGTTTTTAATCTGTGTTCTTTGGTGATTGCCGGTTATTAAACACCTGTATAGATGTTTGTGTATAAGTTTGGGTACGGAGTACAGTCTGCGTACCTGTTCTGCCCGGCGCGCGAATTTGCCCTCCTCGCCGGCGTGCAGCGCGGTGCCGCGGTACCGCAGATGGGCGAGTAATAGCCGGCGGAGTGGTTTCGCGGGGGGCAGTGCTGCGCCCACCGCCGCGCACAATAGCGCCCAGTGACGCGCTGATACGCGAGATGACGGCTCCGGGTGATCAGTCGTCTGAGCATAAGAAATACATCAATGTGTATGTATGGATGGATGGATGTTTGTTAGAAGGTTTCTCCAGAGAGGCTGTATGGATCTCGCTGAAATTTATAGATGAAGAAGATAGCATAGATGTAGAAGATAGTCTGGAAGAACACATAGACTCCTAATTAAATTTTTTTTTAATTTCCCGCGGAGGGAATCGCGGGCGACAGCTAGTTTTGGATAAATGGTGAGTGAAAAAAGAGTAGTCGCAAATTAGGTTTCGTTAATTTTTTAGACTTTAGCTTAGTAGTTATATTATCTATGTTGTTTAGTGGAACAGGGGTTTAAATGTGAATCATACCTGTTTGATGAGTTGCATGTAGAGCTCACACAGCAGCGTGTCCTTCTGCAGACAGCGCTGCAGCAATGCCTGTGCGAGGGCGACGCGGTCGTCGCTGTCCCCCCCCGCGCCGCCCTCAGCCGACCCGCTGCTGCTGCTGTTGGTGGTGCTGGCCAGGGACGTGGTGCTGCCCTCGTGGGTGTTCAGACCCGCGTGGCTCATTATATCCTACACAGATTTTATTAATTTAATATTACAAATTTAAATTTGTCGCTTTTCTTCGTTTTGGTCCCAACATTCAATTTTTGGTTTACTTCGTTGATAAGTACTACTTTTAATTAGATTGTATATGTTTTGATGTTTTGCGAAAAGAATATGGTAAGTTTGTATATGAAGGAAGGAGAGAGAGAGAGAGAGAGAGAGAGAGGGGGGGGGGAGAGAGAGAGAGGGAGAGGGAGAGAGAGGGAGAGAGAGAGGGAGAGAGAGAGTGTATAAGACCTTGAATATCTGCGTGGCGGCGACCTCCTCAGCCTCGTTGAGCTTGGTGAGGCTGTGAGGCAGCGCGCGAGCCCAGCTCCAGTAGGCGGCGGGGAAGCCCTTATAGCTCTCGCCCTGCGCCTCTGCCACGTCCAACCGCACCCGCTCCAGACGATGCTTGCTTAGTCTGAACACATATATACGTTAAATTGATAAATGTTGCATACTTAAAAAAAAAGTATTTGTTAAAAATATTTACAACGACTTAAGATTCTGTATATTTTGCCTAATTTTTTTTTTAAAGAAAAAACTCGCTCGGATATTCATAATTGGCGTATTAATACAACCTAATAAATCAGATATGGAAAAAGGGTATCAAAACTATTTCACAGCTTTATAAATTTGTGTATGTTTTGTGAAGGTGTTTTTAAACGATTTATATTTAAAGTTTGTTAAAGCTTGCAATAAACAATAATGCATACAATTTAGTAAAGAACATACCTGCGTAGTGTATTCCTAAGGAAGCCTCCAGCGGAGAGATCAGTAGGTCGGCGCAGTAGGCCGGAGTCTACGAGCGCGCGCCGAGCGTTGCGCAGTGCGGCGGCGAGACGCGCGCGCTCCCCCGCGGGGGCAGCTCTCCGCGCAGGCTCCTCCGCCAGACCATTGGCCAGCGGGGGACTGTACGCCGCCATCAGCCACGCAGCCTCTTGCTTTTGTGGTGACTCCAGGACTATGCATCTGAATATTACATTTCTTCATGTTTTAAATCGCTAGTTCTATCATAAGTGACTCTCAGTCAGTCAATCATAAGAATTTAAATTGTACATGTCGGATACAGGAGTGAAGGAAAAGCGAGAGTTCAAGGAACCGCGATATTTTTCTTGCTCATAGAAGTTTCTAACTCGGCATTCTCGCTTATTTATTTATTTATAAGGTTTACCGTCGGAACCGAACAACTACTCTCGTTTATAAAGGTTTATCGCTTATTTTATATAAATGTGGACTACATAAGACTATTCAACTAATTAAAGATTAAGCTGTCGATTTATTCGTTACGGAGTTTCACGGATAATTATTTGCTATATAATAAAAAAATATCTTAAGTAATATAAATAAAACATTTCTCATGGTTCAATAGTTATTATTGATTGTCTTCCCTCATAGAAAATAATGTAAACCAGTCGCCAGTTATCACCGAAGCAAAGACAAAATTTAAACCATTTGTCGTTTGTTGTACGGCAGCGCGTTGTTTGCTTGCAACTGTCCGTGTGCGGCAGCCCTTAAAGGTATCCTCAAGCAATCATGAGTAAGAAGGAATGTATACCTAAGTCCGTCGTGCTGGCCGTGGTGGGTGAGGCTGATGGTGAGGCCGCTGTCGACGGGGTCGAGCAGCAGCGCGGCGATGTTGTTGTACGGGTACTCGGCCAGCACCGCCTTGTCTGCCGGCCGCACCAGCACCACGCCCTCCGCCCCCACACCCAGCAACACATTCGGACCTGACAATGCGTATATTCTGTTCTCTTATCTGTTATCACATGCTACAAAATACAAAGAGAGAGGGAGAAAGAGAGGAAAAACGAGATGTGCTAAAGTCGCCGTAAACAGAAATCCAAAAGTTTTAGATGTTTTAGCGAGTGATTTATATTTTAATTTTATCATCTTAACATTTCAGAGTTGTCAAAGAATTGTTAAAAAGAACAATTAGTCAGATCGTAACTACTATATACCAAGGAAATCCTTTAGTCGTAGTAATATAGGTGCAATATTTCATTGTAATAACTAACCATGTGCCCAATATCCTTTATAAGTGACGGGGAAGAGCGTGACGCCGTAGAGCGGGTACTGCATCACGCAGGAGAGGTAGAGCGCCTTGGCGGTCAGCTCAGCGCGCCCAGCGCCGTATTGCCGGTGCGCTTGCGCCAAGATTGTTGCCTAAACAATTATATACCTACACTATTAGTATTTACAGCATATATTTTTGACCGGAAACTTCGGAGTGACATTTCAGAATTATATCCAATTTATTGAAGAATGACTGCCAAATTTTGCTTTATTCAGTGGTTTAAGAATAGTTTAAATACAGTTTGATACTGACCCACTGGTGTGCTGGCCGTGCGCGTGCGATGCGTTGTGGCAGGAACTGCTCTGGGTGAGCATAATATGCGCGGGTGTGTGGCGGCGCGGGACTCGGCGGCGGCTCGCCCAACGACACCTGTGCCTGCAGCCCCGCCAGCTGAAGAGCCACCTTCTCCGATACCGGGAACTCGTCCATCTATGTCAAGTTAATTTCAAATAATTGAGATAATTAATTAAATAATCCGGCTCGAAGGACCACTTTTTAGATATTAATGGCCGCTCTGAGTATGCTCTTTATTTTTTTAGGTATAAAATTATAGATGGTATACCTTAACGACGCTATGCACAGCCTGTGCGTACAACAGCGCCACCTCGACGGGATCGTGAGGCAACTCACGTCCGCCGCGGAATAGGCGCCGCTTAAACACGAACCGGTTGTCCGCTGAACCACCGCCTGGGCCTTGTTGCCTGACAAAGAAAAGTACGGTTTTAAGTGATTAGAAATAAAAATAAAACTTAATTGGATGTTAAAAGTATAATGAGCTTACATTTCCCATGCGGCGATGACGTCATACAGATAGTGTGTGGCTCGAACATGGTCTTCGCGAGATGCCCGCTGCTGGTAGACGGCCCAGCCGGCGCGAGAGTGCGGCGCCAGGCCCAGCTTGTCGGCGAGGCGCGCCGCAGCCGCCGCCGCAGTGTCCGCCGGGTGTACGTCAATTGCCTTAGTGCGTCCATCCAGGAAGAAGAAACGACACACTATAGTGCCGAGACGACGCATTGCCTGCATTCAAGAGTACACAAATGTCAACTATATTGAATACGGAGCTTGTATACGATTGCATATTTGCTCAATTGAACATTAATTAAGATTATCTGCTCACTGTTTAATAGAGAAAGATTTAATAGAGTATTTAATTTAGTAAACTTACAGCAATTTCAACAGTACTAGGCGGCAGTAGTCGTGGTGCTGCGCCCCTGCAGTTGTCGAGACACCACTGGGCGCAGTGTGCGGCGCGTGGAGCGTTGGGTGCGGCGCGGGCGCGTGCGCGGAGCCATGCGCAGTAGTACCGCGCGAGACCGCGGCTCGGCTGCCACGCCACTGCGCACAGACACAGCACCAGCCACACTCGCTCCGCCCACTCCTCCACAGGACACTCCGTTATCTATAAACGAAGAACCGATCGAAGTTAAATAAGCTTGTCGAATTTAATCAAAGTACCTATACTTTCAACAACCATGTCTTTTAAAAATAACTTACCTGTCGCACACATTGAATGAGTATTTCATCTCGTAATTCTTCCCTTTCTAAACCTTTCCCTATCACAGATTGTATAACTTGGGTCTCCTTGTCCGATGTTAATTCACCCCGCATGTAACGACATAAATCCTGCAAAAATTACATAATAAATAATTAATAAATTTTAGTAATATTCATACAATTTGGAAGCGAATTAAATAGTAAAAAAATAAAAATTAAATTAGTAACAGCGCCATCTATCGACTATAATAAATTTGATAATGTACCCTGAAGATGTTGACAGCTGCAGTAACGCTGTCAGGGTCATGCAGCTGTATGTGCGAGGTGGGGATGTTGTTGCCCTTGTGGTATGTGATCATCTCCTCCTTAGTCAACAGTTCCATCGACTTGCTCTTTCGTGTTAGGGTTGCCATTATTGTTCCTGTAATATGTGACACTTTTTAGTTGATTACTTGACGAAGTGACTATCATTTTGTACGAGTAATTATTATTGCCTTAGAAATATCATTAATTAGAGACGCACCTTCAGGAGAACGAGGATGATCGTTGAAGTAGAGCTTGGCGAAGTCTGCAAGGTCGTTGGCATCAGCAGGAGGCGTGGTCGGCGGCGCGCTGGAGGGCGGAGACGCCGCCTCCATCTGATGCAGGCGTCGCTCCACACGCTCTTTGCGACGTGCGTTGCGTTCAGTAGTCTGGAAACATTGTACAAAAATATTATAACTTCCACATAATTTTGATAATTTAAGCTTTCTATAACATAGTGTAATCAAATACTAACATTGGAGTCTCCATTCATCATTGGTGGTGGACTGGTGCAAGAGTCAGTCGGGAGGGCGGAGGCAGAGGTATTGTCCGGTGACGTCACAGCACTCGGCAGACCCGGTAAGATTTCGTCTATCTGTTCTTCGAGGATATCTTTGCTAGGAAAACTAGAACCAAGATATTGCAATAAACTATTATGGCAGAGAATAAACGGTTTTAAACAAATCTTGTTAATAAATCATTCCTTACCCGTTATTTTCTGGCGGCAATAATGGTGGCGGGGGCGGTGAAGCAGTGGGGGGTTCTCCAGGTGGGCGTGGTATGACAGCCTCGTATATAGGCTCCTTGCCATTCACTACAGACAGCTTGCCGTTCGGTATTATACCGTTTGTCAACTCTGGTGGGGTGGTATCTGTAAAAATAGTGATTAAGAATTTTAATGTTCCTACGTATACAATGTATTAAAAATGAATTATTTATTATTCAAATTATTACGAATAAACTTAATATGTAGCATAATTTTGAAAAAGAAACTTATAAGTTTTACCTTTGACGGCAGGTGGCGGTGGCGGCGGGCCCGCTGGCTCCGGTAACGTGCAGGTCGTTGGCGGGGAGGGGAACGCGGGGGAATCTTCCACTGGTGCCTCCATCGGAGGAGGGGTAGGTGGGAGGATAAGCGATGAAGACATCACGTCGCCGTTCGCCATCGGTGACGTACCATTTGTCAGCGATGACGTCATACCGTTCGTGAGAGACGACGTCATGCTCACTGGAGTCGCCGGCTGGAGAATGGACTGTAAGGGGAGAGAGGAAGGTGGCGGGGGCAGGATATCATCTGAATTCGCCCCATCAGGTTTCCTCTGCGCTTCAGTGTGAGATTTGCTGAGCTCATTCATTTCGGCCGCTAGCACGTGCTCCAGCTGTAAAATTGAGTATATGATTTTACGTTCCTATACGTAATGAATCTTATTATTAGGTCCTTACATATGAAATTGGCGTTTTTCGTACTGGCCACTTTAATCACGGATTTCTCCTCTTTGGTAAGGAATTCCAAATTCAAATTTGTACAGCTATAGACTCATGTATTTGTGGTTCGATGACCGTCATTCATTTGTTTTTTTCTTCTGTTTTTTTCTGTTTGCGTCACTCATTTTACAAAATGGAAAACTTAAAATATCGCATTATTTACGAGTACGAGTTCTGCCGTGGCACTAGTGCTGCGGAAACGACTCGAAGGGTGAATGATGTGTATGGCGGTCGTGTTACAAAAGAAAACACAGTTCGTTTTTGGTTCCAACGTTTTCGTTCTGGAAATTTCGATCTGCAGAACAAGCCCCGTGGACGGCCTGAGACTCAAGTTGATAATGAAGAGTTGAAGGCTATTGTGGAAGCGGATCCATCGCAAACCACGTCCGAGTTAGCTGCGGGCTGCGATGTTAGTGATAAAACTGTTTTAATTCACTTGAAGCAAATTGTAGTAGGGGAGCCCACGAGGCTAAATGGGGATTTACTCGAGCATCGTAGAGACCTATTGGGATGCAAAGCTTAGACGATAAGAAGAAAAAATGTTATATGATATATTCCTTTACATCGGTGGGGGAAGCGGCTATAGATTTTTAAAAATGTAAAAAAAAAAATATTTAATCTAGCGCGTCAGATTTTCTACGGGAGTGTTAAGTGCACCAAAAAAAGCTCTCATTCACTAATCTGACGATTTCGATGGGACGCAAACTCGCGGTCATTTTTATAACGTGCAAAAAAATTCGCCATTTTGAAATACTCAAGCGCGTCAGATTAAGATATATATTATGTTAATTAAGATATATATTATATATCTTTATGTTCTAAACGTACTGTGTCATAATCTGACGATTATCTAGAGGGATTCGCCTGATCAGACAAAAAAAATATTTGAAAAACGGTTCGGCCTTATACATGGGCCTCATGTTTTGTGGAGGTACTTAACCGGGTACAAAGTATCCCCCTGTATATTAATCTGCCGTGCTTTAGGAAATCCCGAAATCCCCGCTTGGGCTCCCCTACTATTGGGAAGATTAAAAAGCTTGAAAGGTGGGTACCTCACGAATTGACCGAAGCAAACCGGCAAACGCGCGTCGACTG
This sequence comes from Papilio machaon, assembly GCF_912999745.1. Taxonomy (NCBI): domain Eukaryota; kingdom Metazoa; phylum Arthropoda; class Insecta; order Lepidoptera; family Papilionidae; genus Papilio; species Papilio machaon. The sequence continues at coordinate 2,277,526 of NC_060002.1, forward strand.
TTGCGTTACATTACTAAACCGGCACAATAATGAAGGTATTTTAAACCGAATCATTGCCTGTGATGAAAAATGGGTTCTTTACGATAATCGGAAGCGCTCAGCGCAATGGTTGGATCCTGGCCAGCCAGCCAAATCCTGCCCCAAGCGAAAATTAACCCCAAAAAAGTTACTTGTAAGCGTTTGGTGGACTAGTGCCGGTATTGTTCATTACAGTTTTCTCAAATCTGGCCAGACTATTACGGCTGATGTCTATTGTCAGCAATTGCAAACCATGATGGAAAAGCTAGCGGCTAAACAACCTAGGCTGGTCAATCGCTCCACGCCACTGCTGCTTCACGACAACGCTAGACCACACACTGCGCAACAGACGGCTACTAAATTAGAAGAGCTTCAATTGGAAAGTCTAAGACATCCTCCGTACTCCCCGGACCTTGCTCCAACAGATTACCATTTTTTTCGAAATTTGGATAACTTCTTGCAAGGGAAAAAATTCAACTCCGATGGGGCAGTCCAAATAGCCTTCAAAGATTTTATTGATTCCCGTCCGACTGGTTTTTTTAGTAAAGGGATCAAGGAACTACCTATGAGATGGCAAAAGTACATAGAAAATAATGGTTCATACTTTGATTAATTAAATATATTATATTAAAAAATATTCGACTTTTTGTTCCTCCCATACAAAACGCCAATTTCATATGTAAGGACCTAATATTATCACTATAAAGTTCAAATTGGCGCACCTCTTGATGTAAGTCATCGGCGAGCCTTTCCATAGAGTCCCCGATCTCTGCTATGGTTGGCTGGTGCGCGGGCTGTCCGTCTGGTGCGCCGCGTTGTGCGGGCACATCCGCCAGGAAGTCGAACAAGTTGTCCAGGTTGACGGACTCCGCGCGCCCGTTGGGACACGACAGCCCCCGCAGCTGGTCCGCCATTGTTTCCAACTCCGCACGCTCCATGTTCACTTTCTCTGCAAGGCTATGAAAGGAAATATTTCAAATTATGTGTGGCATTTAACTGATGTTCGTAATACAACCGACAATTAAGGGGGAAAAATTAAATTGTCTAAAAAATATTTTACTAAATGATAACTCTATTTAATGACTTCTGATGTCGAATATTTTTTGCGGTGTAATGGTACATAAAAAAAGTGATTTACGTTGTAATACGCGATTTAAAATCCAGAAAAGAAATCTTCAAAGGACAATGGCATCGTCCATAAGATCTAAGCTAAAGAGAGGCACAACTAGATAGAGATTGCTGGTAACCTGTTCCTTTCCTCCCTAAGCTTCATCTGATCATTAACACGTCTCATCTCTCGCAGTGCGGCGGCGACCTCTCGTGCGAATGCTCCGCGCAGATGTCGCTGCAGAGTGAGCGCCGCACGCCGCAGCCGCAGGAATGCCGCACGCTCCTTCCACCCGCGCCACGCCGCCTGCAGCACCACCGCTGCGTTGCGGCGCTGCACGAAGCTGCGCCGTTGTACACTGCCCTTGTACCACTGCAAATAAACCATTTACCTAATTAACACAACTTGTATTACTAGTGAAAGTATTTCAAACGAAAAAATTACTTTATAGTAGGAATTTTAAGTTACAACATAAGGCAAAAAAAAAACTATAATTTTTATGTAAAGTCAAAAAACGATTCCTACTATATCTTCTATATATCTATATATATAAAAGAAAGTCGTGTTAGTTACACCATTTATAACTCAAGAACGGCTGGATCGGTTTGACTGAAAATTGGTGGGCAGGTAGCTTAGAACCAGGAAACGGACATAGGATAATTTTTACCCCGTTTTCTATTTTTTATTCCGCGCGGACGAAGTCGCGGGAAAAAGCTAGTACTCGTATAAAAGAAAGTCGTGTTAGTTACACTTTTTTTATAACTCAAGAACGGCTGAATCGATTTGACTGAAAATTGGTGGGCAGGTAGCTTAGAACCAGGAAACGGACATAGGATAATTTTTACCCCGTTTTCTATTTTTTTATTCCGCGCGGACGGAGTCGCGGGTAAAAGCTAGTCTATATATAAAAAGAAATGTTCCTCATATTTCTTATGTAATTGTAAAGTGGTACATAAAAACTATAGGTAACCTTCTGTATACGTAGTGCGGAGGCCTGTAACAGCGCCGTCCTCTTGGCCTCTAGCGGGGAGTGTACAGAGCTGCGCATGAATATCTTCGTGTGCCCGATCTGCCAGTCGTTAGCCGGCGCATTCACCAATGATGTTATTGATCTGGAAAGTAAGCTTTTATTTACTGGTAGTAGTTGGTAAGTGAGCTCATTAGCGTCACTACTGTCATTTCATACTAAAGGGCTTCCTTAGCGACCTTTTATAACGGAGCTCGGGAGTAAACTGTCATCGCAATGAAAAAAAAAGACACACTAGTACACTTTTCAAATATCTTGACGGGCCAAGGTTCCACAGTGTTGACCCCCTGTATACCTAAAATTGTGTTGTCCGCAGTGACTCGCACGAACTTAAGAGCCGCCATGATATGTGAAAAGAATTATACAAGGTCAGGTAGAGGTAGGTGTATACTAACGCGATGTGTGGCTCGGTGGGGCGAGGATGCGGTAGCAGACAGCGGTAGCGCGCACGGAAGAGGGGTGCGGGGAGGTGCACGGGGTAGCCGTCTCTGCGTATGCGCACGATCTCGTTCATGCCGAGGTAGCGCAGCTGCTCCAGCACCAGCTGCGAGCTGTACTTGCCCGCCTCCTTGTTCTCGTTAGGCTTTATACAGCGCACGTACCTGATGAACAACGTTTACGTCACACATCTTAACATGGTATGGTCCAATTCAATGGAAATGAAAAACTATGTCTACACACTAGCTTTTATCCCCGACTCCGTCCCAGTGGAATTAAAAAAAACTCAATTAGAAGCCTATGTGTTCTTTCAGACTATGGTCTACATCTGTGCAAAATTTCAGGGAGATGCTTTGAACTGTTCTGTAGATACCTTCTAACAAACATTCATGCATCCATCCATTCAAACTTTCGCATTTATAATTTTAGTAAGATTCCACTAGCTTACAATGTCAATTGTTTAATTGATAATACCTAACTTACCAAACATCAGTAGCTTGTAGCATATCGACCAAAGACTGCAATTGTGCGCGAAATGTATCTACGACTGTTGGCCGACCTTTAGATGTGCCTCGTTGTGTGGTACTTGTCGCACCCGGACTTGAAAGGGATAAGTCCTAAAAACAAATTAATTCTCAATAACATGTCTACATATTGTGATTGTTTAAGATAAGAGCATCACGAATCCGGCTCGAAGGATCAAGAAAAAAACTAACATGTCCTGGAGGTGCTAAATCCTGAGCATAATCCGCTAATTCCCTAACAAAAGGATTAGCGGATCGACTCAGATGGTCAATAAAGGCGTCTTGTTGAGTATCCCTGTTCTTGTCAACAAATCCGTGGACACTGTAAGTCACTGTGCCTGCGTAATGTTGCACTCCGAATTCCTCTTCCCATTTCCTGCGAGAGCCTTTGACGAAACTTTGATGGTCGCCGAATTCGCATTGAATATTTGTCAAGTATGCGCCGTCAGAACCCTGGAAATAATAATAATAATGTTAGATAAAAAAATTAAAGTCTCAAAAGAGACATAACGAGAGAGAAAGAGAGGGGGATAGATAGAATGGATGTGAGGAGAAAGGGACAGTGTTACCTTTGGCATGTGACATTGTTCACTCAATAACTTTAATAAACTTCTAGGTGGTTTCTCCAACAATTCTAGACAGGCCGCATTGTCCGTGAATTGTATTTGATTATAAATGATACCTTCTTGACGATACTGAAAAAGTAAAACACAGAATAAATAGTCTAAACACATAATAATAATGACGTTTTTTAATGAAAAAAGCGACAATTGTCTAATTTTTGTTCTTATAAATATAAAAAATTACTTACAATTTCTTGTTCCAAAGCGAATACATAGTTATTAAAGAACATATGCAGCTTCTCATTAGCGTAGTTGATGCAGAGTTGTTCCAGAGAGTTGGTGGCGAAGTTTTCAAAGCCGAAGATGTCGAGAACGCCGAGCGCGCGCGTCATCTCGCGGCCCGGCGCCGAGCAACTGTTCACGTGACGTACGAGCCATGCGAACGTACGAGCGTACAGCGCACGCGCCATTGCATGGCGGTTCTCGCGCGCCTGGACATAAAACGTTTAATCATTAGCTTATTAATTAATAAATTATACCTATAATATGTTTAGAAATGTTATATTTAAACTATAGTTCACTAAATTGAGTGTTAGTTTAGGTTTATTGTTATAATACTTATATGAAACATATCGTTTATCTCTTTTATGAAAACAAACACTTGTTTTAGACTTATACTGTTTCGTAACTAAAACACGATTAGATACATAAATTGATATTTTTTCACAAAAATTTAAAGTACTTTGGCTTGAATATTTATGCCTAATCTACCGTATTAGTTTATGGTACAAATATTTATTGGTTGATTATTATAGCTGTGGCTGACCTCAGGTAGTCTGAGTGGTATGTCTGTGACGTTTCCGCGCACGTTGATCTGACGCTCGAGCAGTACGCGGCGCGCAGTGGGCGGCGCCAGGCCCAGCAGCCACGCCGCCGCCTCCACCGCCTCCGTGTCCTCACCGCAGAGGGCGCTCCGCTCTCCATCCACGTCCTAACGATGACAAATATATTATACTAGCTGTCGCCCGCGACTCCGTCCGCGCGCAGTTAAAAAAAACTTAATAGGGGTATGAAAAATAGGTGTTGGCCGATTCTCAGACCTACTGAATATGCTCACAAAATTTCATGAGAATCGGTCAAGCCGTTTCGGAGGAGTACGGGAACGAAAACTGTGACACGATAATTTTATATATTAGATTAAATCAAAATTTTGGTCCTTCAAGCAAGATGGTTTCATATATGCATTTATTCAATAGTAATTGCTTTGCGTATGAAACTGTAGGAAAGAAATTCTGTGGGCAATGTGTGATATAGTACTTCTTACTTGGAACTGTATGTTCCCAAGCCATAGTATAGCTGCGAGCACTTTGAAGAGACCCTCGCACATGTGTGGTGGCACTTGGAGCACGGTGAGCGCCAGCTGCAGCGCTTCTAGCTTGCCCTCACCCCCGCGCCCCTTGTGCGCCTCCACGTCGTCCATACGCAAGTACTTGTACTGGATGTCGTCACGCAGCCGAAGAGAGGAACGGAGTTCTGCATTGTGCTGTTAAAAATAATTACTAGTAATATTTTGATTGATTTCGATCCGATAAAGATATTGTTACTTAATAGATCTCATAGGAAATTTTACTGAGTTGTTTTACCACCTGTCTTCTTTTGGGTGGAAAAACAATTTGATTAAAATCTTGTCTATATTACTCCTTGAAATAAGAGCTTTTTATTTATTTATTTAGACTTAGAAGAAAGTTTAATAAGCGGTTTAATTGTTAGACAAAGATACCTATCAATCGACGTCAATCTCTCTAGCTAACTCGTAGTAAAACAATCTAGCAATTTAAAAGTAATTAAGAGTTGCGTGGAAGCTGGCTACTAACCTTAATCTATTCGTTCACGCCCACTACTAACGTTATACTCTAACGATATTTGTAAGGTGAATTGAAGCAATATATTTAACATTTGACAAGGCAATTTGAAACAGTTTTTTTTATACTTTTTGTTTCAAAAGTTCAGGCAACTTTTAAAGTACCATTTTTCAGCCAAATTTAATAATTAAACTTTCCACCCAAAAGTCATTGTTTTTATATGTTACGCTTGTATACGTACTTTAGCGCCCTCTAGCAGCTGATAGAAGACGTGATAGTTGGTCTCGCGAGGTGCGGGGCCGGTGATACGCGCGCGCTCCAAAAGAAAGTCGCGCAGCACAGCGCCGCGGATTCCACCGCGGTGATCCAAACGCACCTCCACAAACTTGCCGAAACGTGATGAGTTGTCGTTACGGACTGTCTTAGCGTTGCCTAGGAAAGAGGAATATGATTTATGTGTGGATAATAATACAAAAACCTAGATAGTACCATGAATGAGAAATATCGAGTCATTTGTTAACGAAGATTATTGCTATCGCTGTTTTTTCAATAAGATTGAGAGGCATGGCAATGTTGTTCTATAATAAGTGGACACTCACAGTAAGAGTGCCCTTACCGAATGCCTCTAGTACAGTGTTGGCCTCCAGGATCTGCTGCTCTGCCCAGGTGGCCTGGCCGCCTGCCGCGCAAAGATACTGCAGGATTAGCTTAGTAGTCTCCGTCTTGCCGGCCCCGCTCTCGCCGGATATCACCACTGACTGATTCTTTTCTCCGTTCTAGAAGATAAAAAATTATGACACATATTATTTAAGGTGTTCCTAAACATCGCTAGTGCTTTTAAAGGTAAAAATGAATGGTGTGATTGTTTCATTTCTAGCTAAGAAGCTATATTTTTGTTTCAAAACATCAACTGTATTTAAAACTAGCGGTCGCCCGCGTCTTCGTCAGCGCGGTATTAAATAACTTTTATAAAATCTCAATCGAATTGCATCGCTTTATAAGGGACTTTTTCTGATTTTCTTTAATTTGAACTCAAATTAAAAGTTATACTTTATTTACCTGTAGCGAGCTGTAGGCGGACTCGGCGAGTGCGAACACGTGCGGCGGCATGCTGCCGAAAGCTTTTCCGCGGTAGTTTTGCATGTCCTCCTGTCAATATCGCATTATTTATAAATACAGATATATTTTTATACCATTGAAAAAAAATATTGCAAATTTTTTCAGTGCTAATGTATATGGATTCTGGTTAAACTACTGAACATTCTTAGAAAGATTTCTTTTTATTTATTTAAATTAAATAGTCATGATTTTAGTATTAAGCTAGAGCTAATAAGTTTTAACGAAAAGGTTTGAATCATCGTTCCTTGTGCGTACTGCAAAGTATTGGCACAAGTTGTCGGCGTCGATTTTTCCGTCCAAGTACGACGTGGCCTTCAAGAGTAGAGTGAATAGGCATTTACAAAGCTAGCGCGTACCATCTTTAGACAACATCATCACTTCATCAGGTGGGATCGTGGTCAAGCGATAGCTTATTCAATATAGAAAAAAAATTATGATTGAAGTAACAACATGAACTGCCTTAGTTTACAAGTGTCTAATAATATAGTTCTTTTGTTAGCGTTTAGACAATTATTTTCTGTAAAAATATGTATTTATAATTTCATTTAAATTCTATGTATTTGCAAAATGTAACCCAACACTAGCAGATTTCACTCACCATTGTGTAACATCCCAGCTCCTTATATGGATTCACCGCGACCAGGATCGAGCCCGTGTATGTCTGATTGTTAGGTCACGGAATATCATTCATAAAAAATGACAATAACTTATCTAGAATTAAATACAATATATCATATCTTAACCCCAATATGAAACTTTAATTACTACTAGAGATTTATAGTTTCGTATTAATTATACCCTACAAATTTGGGTAGGTTTATAAACCTAACCAAATTACATGTCTCAACATATATAAATCGAAAACTACATAAGTTTTAAGTACACAGTTATACTTTTCCTATCCATGATCTAGGACTGGAAGATCTAGTCACTAGTCTATACCATCTATCTATAAAAGTATCACTTCAATCCTTAAAATGCCGAGAGTTTCATAATTTTCATGAATTAAGTTATATTTGTAAAGGATACATATACGAGGTCGTGCACGTATCTCCGCCTGAGGTTGTCATTGATAGCGGCCTCTGTGATCTCCGGCATCATGGTCATATCGGGTACGCCGGGACCCGCCTCCTCCTCGCGCTCCTCCATTGCGACTGAAAATAAGTAATTTGAAAATTATAAAACATAAAGTGGATTGCTCATGGTTTAAAATAACGTTGAACTTCGACATGAATTTCCTATATTCCTTTTTGACGTAATTCTAATAAAAATATAAATTCTAAATCTAATTTATGATATTAGAACCCTGAATTGTCATTACAGGTCTCGATTTACAAAATGGAATAAAAATATCGCTTATGTTCATCAAAAGATGTAAAAAAAAATATCGTTATGTTTATCTTCATAATAAGATAAAATCGTGCGTCAATAAAAGGGATTCCTCCCCCACTGCTCTGATGTCAGCTATAGTTCAATTCGAGAGGGTTGGCGGGGTGTATGCTAAAGTCATACGACTAATGTCGAACAGGTCACCGATTCGAGTTCAGTAAACTATTTATTTGTAGTGTAATAAAAATGTGGGCTAGACTACGTCTTTTTTTAAACGCCACTGTCATTTGAAATGACTAATACCAACTTTATTACACACGTATTTAGCTAACAATCACTTAAACTATAATTCATCTAGAATTTTAATGTCGGCGAAAGATTAAAGCAGGCCATAGCCGTACCGCCAAATTATGTTGAAATGTCTAGTTATTTTCGAATTTTAGAAAGTGATAAATATATATTGCAATTATTATCGATTGATTTCAGAATAGTTCCCCTATGTGTATCAATGGGCATTTATCTCAACTCACAACCCTGGGGTATATTCACGATGAATCCATTCGGCTCGATTGACTGCCAGCTGTTTTCATTAGGCCCGATGTGTCCCGTTGAATAGAAATAGAACAAACTTCTGATACTATTGTGAACATCAATTTTCATGATGTGTACTTTATTTCTATGAAGAGATTTAACGTTGTGTGTACTAAAAATGTACGTTTTAATGTACTGAAGTAAAGCTTACAGAATGTTTAATGGTACACATTAAAGAGGTTATATATGTTTCAATCGATTTTAAATACTATTGACCTACATAAAAAAAGTTGTTTTTTTCAATAAACTTTTCCTTGTAGCAGTAAACTAATTTGTATTTTATATACTTCCCATACAAAAGTTCCATGCAATGGTATTTTAGTTTCACACAGAGACCTAATTTGTATAGACTTGCAATTTAGTGCCTGAATTAGGTATTCATTGGCAACAAGGGGGTTGCGACAACGCCTCACTTAATCTCCATTAAGCGGATCCGATCCGATAGGATTACCTCGTGTCGTTTGTTCATCACTGTCAATGGATGTTCCAAAGTAAAACGTCGTTGATATACACATATTATACTCGTATAGTGAAATCGAAAGAATCGAGAATATTCAGTAATTGTAAACGATACAGTATTGTTATATAGCATTCAGTTGGGTTGATCGACTTTAGAGCATTACAAATGGCGTCGTGGCCACTATATAGAAAAGTTTTTTTATTACATAAAAATTTCTTAAATAAACTCCCACGCTATTTATCCAAACCACTCACATTTTTTTTGTAATATTGTAGATTAGCTGTCGCCTACGACTCCGTCCGCACGAAATTAAAAATAAACATAATTTGTAGCCTATGTTCATGTTTCATCAAGATCCGGTTGAGCCGTTCCGGAGATACCTTCAAACAAACATCCATCCATCCATCCAACAATTTAAACTTTCGCATTTATAATATTAGTAAGATGATTTAATTTGAAGAAAATTATAATAATATTAACGCATAATACAAACATTACAACAAACTAGTTATAATAATTGAAAAGTAACAAAAAAAGAAGGGCATTTCTTGTGTATTTTTAGATAGTAGAGTAATAAAATCATTTAATATCAATGTTATCCAATCTAGATGTTACAAAAGGTGTACAAGTAAATCATAAACAACTTGAAGACTATAATTTGTTTAACGCCTACAAACAGCCATCGCGTGGGATTCGAACGCTGGACACTTATTTCGTTCGTTCGTTGCATCAGAACCCGATTCACTTAATAGGTACTGGTTTTACACCCCTACAATATATGTATTAAAAAACTAAATACTTACCAATATTACAAATGTGAACGTAATTCTGTCTGTCTGTCTCGCTTTCACACCAAATTTTATTTAAATTAAATTTGGTACACATACGAGTATATTCTAGTGCCTGAGAAAGGATCTTGGGCTACTTTTTAATGCGAAATAAGGGTTGTAAACGGTTGAAAGTGGGGGTGGAAATTTGTATAGAAGTATCGTCAGTTTTACAGTTAGAAGCTTGAAACTCAAGAGTTTAAAAGAACAATAGGGAATAGGAGATGAAAGTTTGTATGGGAATATGTAAGGTTTATGTAAGTTTAATATGTTTCGTTGTAATCTAATATATAAAATTCTCGTGTCACAGTTTTCGTCACCGTACTCCTCCGAAACGGCTTGACCGATTCTCATGCAATTTTGTGAGCATATTCAGTAGGTCTGAGAATCGGCCAACATCTATTTTTAATTTTTTTTTTAACTGCGCGCGGACGGAGTCGCGTGTGACAGCTAGTATTTTATAATTTTAAGTGAAATAATTAGCCTAAGTCATTAAAAGTTGCGGGCACAGCTAGTATTCAATGAAATAAAACATAAGCAGTAATTGTCTAAAAACCTTGTTAGTGTAATGGTTACTAAGGACTTTGCTTAGTGAAGTTGTTGCATACAAGATGTAGGCACATAAAAATCTCTTAATATCAGATGACCAATCTACCTTATTTAATGATGTATAAATCACCATACGTCGACCCTGATTTAGTCTGCAAGACAAATGGTTAAATTTGCGATACCCTCGGTTCATTGTACTTAATGCGAATTAAATAACATTATTGTGTCTGGGCACTATCGTTATATAAATAATGACATTATAATGTTCCCGGAGTGTCGGGACGGTAAGTTATCGGACGGAAACATCACTTGTGGACGTCAGCGCCACTTCGCGCCCTCTCTTTACTTATCGACGTCTTTGTACAACTCTAATGTGTATTTTAAGAATATAGGAAGAAATCAAAATGTCTTCACTTCACTTTTATTTATTAATTGATCGCTAAGGGAGTGTCTTAGTGTAGATTTCTCATCACAGAAATTTTTGAGATGGGTACAAAGGCGGCGATGCAATGTTGGGCTCGTAATCGGTTGTCGGACCTAGCCAGATTGGGTTCTGATATGATACAGCTGCAGGGCAGATCATGGATGTGATCAGCACAGGACCATAAAGAATGGTGTTCAAAAGAAGACGGCATGATAATCAACGTACAATTCCTTTAAAAATTAATATGAACGAACAGCTTCAATGAATTACAAGCTCGAATTCACAGCTGTATCATGATTAGTATGCTTTGAGCCTACCAATAAATTAATCCGCATCTTCCAGTACAGTGGCGTCGAAGCGTCAATGCGCAAGTAATCTCTGCCAGCGGCGCTGCGCTAATAAACGACCACATATTTATCACAATTTACGTCAAGACATCACAACCGGTGGTAACTGAGTACAGTTATTATAAAAAGGACACTTAGGAATGCGGTAAATATAATTTATAATAACGTTACATGAATGCATCGGATATTCCTGCAATTTAGTAGGAAAATCCTATTTGAATTTATCGAATTTAATATCCTTTTAAGGACATACTTAGTAATTGTTATTTATGTAACCTATTTTGTATATCAAGCTAGATACATCATATTATAATGAAATATCTTAGCAAAAGTCAAGCGATACTAATACGAGTAGGCTAACGTCCGAAGTCTTGAACGTATCTCAAACGCATCAAAGATCGAAGGTAATCTAAAACGCTATGCGGGATACATAATTTAAATTGATTAATGTAACAGGATCGATTAATTTGGTCAGTCACAATATGTAATGTCAAACGCATCGGGGGCATTAGTGGTAATATTTATAAACGAGTGCTTCAGTTACAATGAATGGCTTCATTTCTCTTGTCGAGTGCGCAGTCTTAAGGTGCGTTTTCACTGCTGAAACTCTGTTAAAACTTTATGTGAAGAGGGCAAAATAGTATACAATCATAAAAAAGAGTAAAATGTTCATTAATTCAATTACTGTTTTTTTACATGTGTAAACGTTACTTGGTCGAAGTTACTACGACTGTCTGTCGAAACCCTCCGAGAATCCAAACAGGGTCGGGCCCCTCCTAATAAATTATCAAACGAAAATTTTAATAACGCGATGACAAACGAATTTACATGCGATTCGATAATTAAAATTATGTTTTGAGACATTTTTAATTAACATGTATTACATCGTCATGCTGTTATTAATATTTTTTTATTTTATTTATTACGTAAAATAGAACAAACTTAGCCTAATTATACATATTTCTGATTCTATATAAACTTAAGGTAGTTATGTAATTTATATTAACTAATCATACATAAATGAAATGAAACAGCATTGTAGGCAAATTTATAATGTTAATATTCTAAATAAGTCTTATGATGTCAAAGTAATTTTAAAAAATACTCTTATCATTGGCAGGCGGACGAAGCAATATATTTATAATATACTTATTTTACTTATACTATGTTATTTTACAACTCACTCGCTAAAATTGCTGCCTAAGCTACGAGTACAAGAGGTCACAATATGGAATGTACATACATACATACGTACATAAGCCCGTATACATTAAACATACACATCCAGGACACTCTATAGTAAAAAGTAATAAATAAATTGCGACGTATTTTAATAAGATAGTATGAAATCGGCTTTGTTAATCACTGTAAGAGCTTAGTAGGTTAAGACGCAATACCGACATCTTGTCGTCAAGAATTCCAATAATCCCTTAAAGAGTTTTTTCAAGCAAGTAAAGACAAGCCGATTAACAAAACCAGCTTACTTTAAATGGTGTAAATAATTCCTAATATAAAATTGAATTGAAAAATTTACGTGATTGTACTATTTTTTTGTAGCAAAAGGTGGAAAACGTGCAAGTGGCCACTTGAATTCGATAAAATAGCGAAGCAACTATTACCTTCTGACATCTGCTTTTGCAAATGCGTTGCCTCCTACCTTTAATCGACAGAGGAGGGGACGCATCGAAAGAGGACTTTTTCCCTTACTATCTGTCTCCTCCTACGCCAAATCAACCTCCTGTTCCCTTCCCTTCTCTTCCTAATAAGAAACGAGAGAATAAAAGGACTTGTAAAAATCGTACTAAATAAAATGCACATTCTTATTTTTGTCGTTATTAAAACGATAAAATAGATTAAACATTCCTGTACGTCTCGTAGCAACTGATTAAGAGCCAGCTACAAAACAAGGACGAAAAAGGTCAATATAAATTCGTTTGTCCCTTATTAGGAGTCCAGACAGGCGACAGGAGACGCGGGAGCTTTCACCCACTCCCTTTGCGAATTCTTATTGGAACAAGGCACTCCCCACCCTCCCCTTTTACCGAAATTGTAATTCAATAAGGAATATTATTTAAATGGGTCGTCTAGTGCAAATTGGGATTGTAAAGTTGTATCAGAAAATATATTTACATTTTTAATATTTTATTACCGTGAGAGTATTGTAAAGTTCTTAAGAGAAAATCTTTTAATCCCCTCACAATGAGATAATAAGTAATATCATTTAATTTTTAACGTAAACGAAGTCGCGGTAACTAGCTAGTTAGATAACCCAGTACCTACGCAATGTATAAGTAAATAATATGTCTCGTACTAATAATGAAAAAGCTCCCGTCTGCTAAAACATCGTGGGCGGACAAGGCTTTCTTGATATAACTGATCAAAAGAAATTTCTGGAACCCGTCTATGGAGGGAATGTGTGGGTGGCACTAAGTTTGCGTCCCGCAGCAGCAAAGCAATTTATCAAATATTTTTTCTTTACATATAACTACAATAAAAATTAGTGTAGCAATGTATGAAATTCAAGCTGAGAATTATATTTATTTAATAAATTTTTGTTAAGTTTTAGGTAAAATTATTCAAAAAAGTTGCAATTCTAAGCTTTTATAAATTCCATTATATAGCGTGTAATATTTTTACTTAGTTATTTTTTTATTCAGATCACCTTGTATACAAAGATTATAGAATAAAATATCGTCTAGGCTGGAAGTAATAAGGCCACTAGGAAATACTCCCCTAGGGTAATACGAACTCAAAACTTGTAATTGGTGTATTGAGAAGCCATTGTCTGCTTTCGCGTATTTCGCACGTTCCATTAAAACGAAGGGTTTCTATCTACTTACCGGGGTAGAGAACTTTGAAACCCTTCATCTATAGATATTGGAATATACCTTAATTATTATAATTAGTTAGAGTCTAATTATAAAGTTTATGTAATTATCACTTACCAATGATTAGGTGGTAGTTAAATTTAATTCTTAATCAGCTTTGTAACTATGATTCAATTTTTTTGTAGTACAAACTGCTTTTACGTTTTATTTCTATTAATATTTAATTGCATATTTAAGGCATATTATGTATATTTTTAATTAAATATTTCTACGTACAAAAGCACTCATAATTGTCCAATAAAATACGTACAATATTGAATAGATATCTTACGAACCGATATAATTAAGGTGTATTTTTTACAATCTGTAATTAGAGCAATTTTTATAAAAATAAATACAATCGCTACTGTAATTCAAATGCAATTACGTTTTTCAAAGATCACAGGAAATAGCCGGAACGTATACACGATCACACATGATATCAAATCGAAATTATTACATTGTGCTCTATTGTGTTCGTGATAAGGGCTATAATACAATCATTTTCAACATTATGCGATCGAATGTACAATTTTTTTCTAATGTAAAGACATATCCAATTGTGCTTGATTTGCTGTAAGATAATTGAGATTGTTTTTAATTGTTTAGTTTGCGATTTTTTTGCGAATGTAGTTAATTATAAAATAATCATATCTCTAGAATCTCTTATGTATGGGGCCTAAAAACCATTCGTTTGCGGCTAACATTTATAGAAGTTTAAGTCCCTTGAAGTTTCTTATTTAGTCTGAGAAATTAAGAGACGTGATTAAAAAAAATAATCTTGCTAATATTATAAATGCGAATGTTTAGATGGATAGATGGATATTTGTTTGAAGGTATCTCCGATACGGCTGAACGGATCTTGATGAAGTTTGCCAGAGATGTAGAACATAGTCTGGAAGAACACATAGGGTATTTATAAAGATTTTTTTAATGCCGCGTGGACAGAGTCGCGGCCGACAGCTAGTTAATAATAAGTGACGGAAATAAGTGACACATTTACGGCCGTTAATGACGGCCCTTATAAAATATTAACAGCAATCAGTGATTTGAAATGATAAGTTCTAGATGGCAGACGGCCCTGACCGCTCCCCTTTCTACAAGAAAGCCGGAAGGATTTCAAACAATGCAGTCATTCACGTACCAAGCGAAGCGAAGCGTCAAGGGCCGTAGTTCCCTCGGGAAGTCGTCAAATCATGGCACTCGATCGAGAACACCAAGGTAGGGGCTATCATTTGAATGTTCCCACATACTTTATGCTAATAAGCGATTTGATCGAATTATTTAAAAAAAAGTGCTTTTTATTTGAATATAATTAACATAATTAAGCAGTCTTGTATTTACCTAAACCTT
This sequence comes from Papilio machaon, assembly GCF_912999745.1. Taxonomy (NCBI): domain Eukaryota; kingdom Metazoa; phylum Arthropoda; class Insecta; order Lepidoptera; family Papilionidae; genus Papilio; species Papilio machaon. The sequence continues at coordinate 2,292,932 of NC_060002.1, forward strand.
TCTAAGAATATCTGAACTATCTGACTTTTATCAAATACTAGCTTTTACCCGCGACTCCATCCGCGCGGAATAAAAAATAGAAAACTGGGTAAAAATTATCCTATGTCCGTTTCCTGGTTCTAAGCTACCTGCCCACCAATTTTCAGTCAAATCGATTCAGCCGTTCTTGAGTTATAAATAGTGTAACTAACACGACTTTCTTTTATATATATAGATAGCAGTTGCAAGCGACTTCCACGCGGAATTATAAAAAATTATAGTAATAAATATAGCTTCCCAACAGTAAAAGAACTTTTCAAATCGGTTCATTGATTTCGGAGCAAATTCAACGAAACCAAACAAACAATGAAATCTTTCCTCGTTATAATATTATATAGCGTATAGCTTCGTATGCTTTATTTGAAGCAAACGTTCTGGTTCTGCCCACTTATGAGTTCTTAGAGTACTGCACTTTATTGACGTCAAAGATCTTTGTTTACTACAAATTACATTGGTATCATATCCTTTAAGAGGATGATATATATATATAATTAATTAAGGAAAAATAATGGATCCAGGTCATTCTGTATGGCTATGTGTATTCACTAACATAGATCTGTGGTTAATTTTAATAAGAGATATAGGAATCATACCCGCAACTAGGGTACAGGAAACGACTTATAATTTGTCATTATAAATTCCAGCGTACTTAGGTGTTACTATAAACAGGCTAAATACATTGCGGTCAATGCACAAAGCTTTGTCGAGATTATAAATAGCGAGATTATAAAAAAAAGAAGGACGGACAAAGTAAAAACAAACATTAACTGCACTTTTCATCACACGCATACAAATTCAATAAATTTACACGTTTCAAAATGTACTTTAAATACAGATTTAATAAAGAATTTTATGATAAAAGATATAAAAGCTGTTGTTATCGATGTTTATTCTCACATGTTCGCCGTAAACATTTTATAAATAGTATTTTATCGGCAGTTGTGTTAAAATTCAAATGTTAGTGAGAATGCTATGAAGAAAGCATCTTAAAGCGTCTCAATGAATAATACAGCATGTTTAATAACGCCATACATTATACAGGTTGTTTTCTCGAAGGAGCCCGCGGATACGTGAGCGCGCAAGATGAGCGAACGCGCCACGACTTAGTGATGTAACCTTGCTAATATTATCGATAATATAAAAAAAAACAGTTTTAAAAATCACAAATGTTTTTTTATAAATACGACAAAATTATATGCAAATAAATGTTTTCAAAAGAAATAGTTTTCTATCAAACTACGCTACTACTATTCTTGTATTTTTCTGACACAAAAGGTAATAATGTAGTTACCGTCGACGCCCCTTTTCGTGCTGCAAATGTTAGTGTGAAACATAATTGCGTTCTGGTCTGTAGGATACTGTAACAAGAAGTGATTACACGTATACCAACCTACGTATCAGTAGCATATGCAAAGATAGTAGTTTGCGTCTGCTCTTAAAAAATTGTGTTATTTTTTAAAAAGTGAAGTGATATTGTTAAATAAAACTAGCTAATGCTAAATAGTTTTGTAAAAAAAAAAGTGAAACAATTGATATAATTTTTGGAATTTTCCGAATTTCAGCGTAATGCGATGTCTATGGTTAAAGATTTGGATCGGAACCAAGTATAGTTACGCTCATCCCTAGTAGATCCTGTCCAGTGAGGAGACATTCCATTTACCTAATGTGGCAAACAATGCGAGCCGGCGGCCATCAGATGCTATTTCGGGAGCGCATTTCGTCTGACGTTTTCTTTGAAGCAATCAGTTATCGATAAGAAGCGGCCGCTGCGTGATATCGTTACTAAACAGGAATCTTTTGAACCCCGCACCGCTTTTTGGCTAAAAACTATCAAGTTCGATTTTATTACAGCCAGGACCGTGAGAATTTTTTGTGTATGATGTTTATAAATGAGATTCAGTTATGTAGGGAGATTTGTGAAAAAATATAGCACTTTCTACAAAAGTTTTTTATTTTTATCTTCACTTGTTTTTAAGTTATAATATAAAGGAGCAGGTAAAGTGGGACAATATCTTTGATTTTCTTTCCTTGATTTTAAAGATGGGTCAAGACAATTATAAATGGTGACCATCCAACAAAACCTGTTACATAGGGGTTTTCTAGATAAATAATCTGTATTCAAAAAAATTAGCAATCCTTTTACCGAGCAGATTGCTTGGGGCGATACAATAATTATAGACAAGGCAGGTGTTGTTATAGAGGAACGCGAAGACCTGAGGAATGTAAAGCCTGTCATAACAATATATCATAGATAATTATAAGCGTAGGAGCACTAGCGTTATATAATTTGCAAAAACATGACCATGACAGCTTTTACAAAGGTTCAAATAAATTACTAGAAAGATCGAGTTGATAAACTCTAAATTGGATTAGTTTTTAATTAAAGAAATGTCTGAAAAAAACGAGAAGCGATTGTTATTTAATGATAACCGGCTGGCAATTGGTCTATACGTTTTAACTGCCACTTATTGAGGTCCATATTAGGTAGCCAACTAAAAATGAATGGGCAGTGTCAAATTTGAAAATAGCACGAACAATAACAGTAAAGAGTCCGCAATAATTGTACGGAAATGCTCATTAGCATGCGCGTGCTATGAATTGCGGTGTCCGTGACGTCACAAGAGCAGTACGATGCCGACCACGTAGAGGCGCGCCTCTCAAACAAATGATGCGGTGATGAAGCATTTTATTTGCCATATTTGGCGTGAATTCGTCTACAACCGCTAATTTCGATCAACCTGAATGCGGTGCTGGTTAGAATTCTTTCGTAATTATAGTGAGATGGTTAGGTGTTCTTTGCCTTTGTGGTGTTATTACTTGCCCTGTTGAGAAATTAATTGGTTTACAAGGTATCTAATCATGGAAGATGTTTATTTATGTGTACTCAAAAATATTATAAAGAGACATGACTTCGTTATGAGTTCTATTAAAGCTCATTCTATTTTACCTATTTTTTTGTCTTTCTAAAAGAGCAGAGTAAAATTATTGTGATGAAAATTAAAAAAAAAAACTCTTAGTTGTAAGTGTGCGCCGTGATACGTTTGATCAAGTTAGCCTAGTTGCTGATACGTGGTTATATAGGCATTAGTTCCATATCGCATAGCCCGTGGCTCAATGGAACGATGTCCTAGATTACCTTTAATGTAGCCTGCAAGTCTGTATATAGGTTGCATATAATGTTATAATAAAAAGATCGCTAACAACTTACAGTGCGATATACATACATATATTAATTCATACGAATTAAATTCGAAATTATGGATAAGACTAAAAGTAAAATGCGTTAATAAAATAAAATCATGCTAGTTAGATTGAGTTAAAAGGGATAAGACCAATCTGTAAAACAGTGAAACTGCACTTTAATTCAACAGGCAATGCCGTATTTAACTTTTGATCTATCTATATTGAATATTTTAATTTTAAAATACGCTGTAGCTAAGATAGAAGTTAACATTAATATTAGTATCTCGTTAACATTGATTAAATGGTGACGGAAATAAGTCTTCCGCATCTTGAGTAAATAATTCCCTTACAGCTTTGATGCTGTATTTATAAGATTGAACTTTCATATAAATTATACGGCACCAACTAAAGTCGAGTTGACTATAGTTGAGCTGACTATAGTTAAGTTGACTAAAGTCGAGTCGATTAAAGATCGATACATTAGGATCTTTAACGTTTTTTTTACACTAGAATTTAAATGTTTCTGAAAAATAAAATGATCTATTACCACATTTGTTATTGTATTGAGCTTCATATGTTCATAGTTCGATTTAAGATCGATAATTGTTCTAAAATAATATGATATATGTAATACATATATATTTACAAACGTATGTATTAATGTTGTACTCAAAAGTGTTAGGTACAAACATATGACTATAGAAGAAATACGACTAGTTTATATTGTACGGCTTTAGATAGCTGCAATAAATCTATAGTTTTTTCTAGGTGTAACATATTACTGGATTCTTTTATATAAATAGATACTTAATAATCAACTTCCCGTTCAAGATTGTTATAAGGAAGCTTTTATGAGACAATTTAATGTAATAAATAAAGTTGTTTATTCCATGTAAGTACATATATATTATTGTTTTTGTCTACAAGCTCAGATGAAATATGGCAAACGGGATTGGAGCTTACATTATTTTTTTACCTTTTAGCGCCATGCTTAGAGCTAAGGTTTATAGGTTTGTACGTGGCGATTACAGTTTTTGTAAAAGTCTAAATCAAAGGTTAAAAAGGCATACGTTCTTCAGATTTAATCCAGTGACATAGTTGGTTTAAATAGTCGTTATTGAAAGTAGTAACCTTTACCGCTTGTTTTAAAGCTGTTTTATTTTAAATTCAATATTGTACTACTATAAACTAGACTATAATATTATCATATCTGGCTAACAAGAATGACCGGAGTTCGTTATTTTCAACAGCAGCATGTAATAAAAAATAACGATATTGTCTCGAGTAGTGCAGAAAGTTCTGAAAGAACATTTTACTAGAACACATTTTTATTAAATTACAATTTTGATTTATTATTTAAAATAGCTATCGCGCATTTGTCTGTGTGGAATAAAAAAATAATTGAGTTAGTAGCTTGCGGGCTAGTTCAGACTATAATCTATGGCTGTTCCAAATGTCATACAAATCCGATCAAACTGTATGGAGTTACGAGGCAATATAACATGCATATATCCTTCCAAACCTTGGTATTGTTAATATTGGTTTATTTAGTAGCTTTTCGAAGAAGTCTGCTGAAAACATTTTAAATGCGTCCCTTGCGTAACTAATGACTGTTTCCGACAGATGATATTATTAATAGGACGATGTCATTTCTTTGTGTTTCCTATAAGCATAATAAATTAAACTCAGACGCTGTCTTTGCATGGCATCCTTAATACATGACTAGTTGAAAAAATGAAATTTGGGAGAAATACAAAAATTCCCGCTTCACCTACCCTATTATAAAGGAATAAGAACACAATATTACTATAATAATTCTATTACAATTAAAAAACATCACTTCAGTGTTGTTTTAATATAGCAACATAAAATGCAGGAATTGCTTATCCATTTTAATCCGGAAAGTTTTTAGAATTATGGTGTACCTACAAGAGATAAATTTCCTTCCACCTACAAGTGTTTTTACGAGGCAATTAGATAACAGTGATTTAAAGCGAACAGACGTACCGCGGGAGGTAATTTTAAAACTGGTAGTCCACAAATAGATCACTATGATATATATGAACATTTTTAATTTTGTGATGGTCAAATATAACGCAAGTAAAGAAATAACAAAAAAAATATAATCTCACATTATCTTACTAATATTATAAACGCGAATGTTTAGATGGATGGACATTTTTTGGAAGGTATCTCCGAAAGGCTGAACGGATCTTGATTAAATGTAGCATAGATGTAGAACATAGTTTGGAAGAACACGTACGCTACTTACTGTGTTTTTTTTTTAAAATTCCACGCGGACGGAGTTGCGGGCGACAGCTAGTATTATTAAATAGTATATATACAGTGCGTCATTACTGTATTGGTTACTAACTTAAATAATAAATAATATTTTATGTCAAATATCAAATGAAATGTCAAATGTGACATATTAAAACGGGCCGCCTATACTATACGTTTTGATTATTATAATTATCGATGGTCTTTGGCAAGTTATTTAATTTAGTTCTTTTTAATATAATATGTGCCTTACACTAATCTGACTGCAAAAATGTCGTGACGTCATTAAACTTGCACTTACAGGTAAGGACACTGCATAACAGGATGCCAATACAAATAACAAGGGAAGTTACTGCAAAAAAGGTATCTGTTAGACCATAGTGAGAACAATCACTTTGATACGACTAATGTAGTTGTGTATTGAATCGCGTCAGGTGATTCTTAAACCATATTGGGTAGTGTCAGTTGATTTGTTTTGTATTCAATAGTAATTGATATGTAACTTAAATATAGTAAAAATTACGATACGTATTCCTTTATTAGGTACTAGTGGTCGGAATTAAAAAAGTAGCCTATAACATTCCCCCCCACATCAGCTATCAACCAGTAAAATCCTCGTCGAAACTGGTGCAGCCGTTTCGGAGATTACTCGGAATAAATGCTGACGAGCGGACGGACAGACAGACAACATTTTTTATAATTGGTTTCTCGTTATAAGCTACGCAAATACAACATATTCACCAAAATATGTATTTTTTATATACACAGTATATTACACAACGTTACATACAGTACTTAAATATTATTAATTGTATATAGATAGATGGGATAAAGTAGATAATAGTAGACTATTTAAAAAAATGTTATTGAAATATGACTGAGTTCTCTATAACTATTCGCAACTAAAATTGTACCTAAAAAGCTCCATTTCAGTGTTTGACAATTAAGGTTTTCATAAAAATGTACTATATTTTTCAGGTATTTTCACGCTATTGTTACACACAAATCGTAGTTTGTGAGGTGAACTCGGTCAACTGCACAAATTTTCAGCAAAAGCGACGCTTGCTGTGCTGGTTTTTTTATATCGAACTTTTAACTGCCGGTTATAAAACATGCTTATTATTCTATTGTCAACTTGAATTTTGTATTTTAAAACCATTCAAAATTTCGTTGTTCGCTTCTACTTCTTTCTTTATTAAAATTACTGTTGTAATCAAACAAAACATTATAGAAACAACATGAAAAAAGTTGTAAAAGCAGAAAGAAATATATTCGTAAGAACTTTATCACCGACGATGCTCAAAGAATTCTCTTTTGATCTGCTGAAATCAATTGTGATAAGTACCTTATCATAAAAACATTTCAGTTGTAGAGCATCCATATTACATACTAAATTACTCTAATATTGACCAGTACGCAAAATTTTCGTTAATAAATTGCATGACCTTAATTTATATTAATTCACAAAATTGTCAAGCGGCCTAGAAAAATACACGTATCTGTCGTAGTTGTAGGTAGCTTCCCACATCATCGTATCCTATATCTTAGATGGATGTTAGCGAAGATATATTTTCGTGATAAATGAACGTTATTCCATTTTGATAAAGTTCAAAATGCTTCGTTTTATGACAATAATTTAATTTGTTGGTATGTAATCAACGGATAGAAACAAATGAGAGCGTCCGCAGATTGAATAAAGCATTTAACCCTTGACTCCATGTCGTTATTGTTTAGTGCTAATATGTGCAATTTTTTTTAAAGATTAAACTAGTTATGTAACAATAAATTCCTTTTGGCCTCACAACACACTACAGACCTTATTGATTCCGTATTCTGGTATTCTCATTAATCTCGAAGTATAGGCACTAAGACTAAGCCTTCGGGAACTCCTCGTTGTGCACGATTTAAAGCATAAAGAAGGGAATCACGAGTCACCACTCAAAAAACAAAGGCCGAAAGGAGGCACTCGCCTTTATCGAAAAGATACAACCCTAGTTAAGTCGACGTAAGGGAAATGCGGTTCAGTACAAGCTTAGGGTGTGTATTCACTGAAGCGGAACGGAAAAGGGCATAGAAATTAGTGATGCAACGGAAGTGTCTTACCGGAACCAGAAACGGAAACAGATGTCAAAAATAAATTTTAGCAGAAACGGAAACGGAAGCGGAAACAGAAGTGTAAATAATAAAAAAAAACATATTTACAAATTTTTTTTTTGGTAAGAACAGTTTGTATTCGTTTTTAATTTATTAAGGCATTGGATATCGGTGTCCTTTAGCATTCAATATATGTATTTTTACTGTGCTGCAATAAGTTAAAATACGTTTTTTTTTAATTTATTTTCAGGGAACAAAATTACACTATTTACAAATTAATGTTCGCCAAACCACTCGTGTTGACAAACGACAAATATATTTCTTTATTAATACATTCACTGCTGACCGCTCGGATCCGAGTTGGCAGAGCTATTAGTAGCGGCGCCTCCCTCTCGGATCCGAGCGAGGGCCCGTTCACTATGTAGTAGCCAGTAAGCCGCCGGCGTTTGAAGCGAGTCCATGTTGCTTTGTGTGGCCACTCTGGCAATATAGTCAACTAACGAAAAAGAGTATTAGTTTCATTCTTACAGTGTTGTAGTGATTAGTACCACGTTCGTACGGAGGCAAACATACAAATATCTTGTAACACATGAAGGATGTATAGTGAGCTGATGATAATAACGATAACGATATATTACATGGTTATCACTTATTCAAAAGTACATTTAATAACTCGTAAGTATGAAATAGTCACATTTTGCCAGTTATCAAATTTTATATGGACTACAACTAGACAGTTTACTCCAGCAAGAGAAACTGATTGTTTCAAACAGCAGCAGAAAATATAACGCGCTTAAATTCACGAAAAAGTACGTAAACAAACAAATGCGACAAGTGCCAAAAGGCCGCGCACGGACTGCGCGTCTCGCGCCGCGCACTTGGATCTCTCAGCCGTCGTAAAGTTCCGTTTTATCTCCGTTATAAAAGTTGCGGAAACAGAAGCAGAAACGGATGTTGAAAAGCACGCGGAACTTCCGCACTTGCGGAAACGGAAACAGACATCCGTTGCATCACTAATAGAAATGCTGTGAAAATCTATGGGGTTGTTGCACCAAAGTTCACGCACAAGTACTAAAAATTAAAAAGCATTTTACTTTTGCCACATTCTAACATATTTTTTTGTCATATTGAATATTTCAAATATGGACAAAACCGTCAAAGTCAGGTACTAAAATTAATTTCGACATATTGCATTGTATACTAGGCGTTTTAATCCATTAAATTTTTTCTGTTGAATGTTTCAAAGATTACATTTTATATTTCTAAATACTTCAAACATTTTCATCCTATTTCAAGTGACACATTACATCTCTGATCATGACAGAATGACCTTAGATTACTCATCCGTGTATCATAAAGCGTGATTAATACATGATATCACAAATCTGATAATACGTTAGTTACTTCCCGTAATAAATAAGCATCCTAGTATATAAAGTCAATGTTCTATCCATAGATCCATAGATTGTATATAAAGTTATGAAATATTACATATCGGATGTTATTATTTCATTGCGTATTAAATATATGTATACCCTTAGTTTCCAGTGATGAAAAACTTGTATAAAAATAAAAAAGGTTTTTTATAGAGAACTAGCTGTCGCCCGCGACTCCGTCCGCACGGAATAAAAAATAGAAAACGGGATAAAAATTATCCTATGTCCGTTTCCTGGTTCTAAGCTACTTGCCCACCAATTTTCAGTCAAATCGATTCAGCCGTTCTTGAGTTATAAATAGTGTAACTAACACGACTTTCTTTTATATATATAGATAACAAAGACAGTTGTATAGTTTTGTACGTATGTGTGAATTTATAAATTAAAACTAAATTCATTAAAGGTAAATTCTTGTCCACCTTTTATTTTTAACTATTTATAAATTCACAAGAGTAGTTAGTTGTTAATTTTGTCAAAATTAGTATGAGTTATTTGGTGTACTTTGCGTTCAATAGGGTTGATGCTTAAATTTCAACAAAATTTGTCGATGACGATACGCTGTCGCTTGTCACAAATAATCCTGTTAGGTTCACAGAAAGTGATCGATACTTGACAAATATTATACAAGTTTTGCTCGCTCGATGCAGCTAGGTAATGTTACCTGCGATACCAACACAAACAAGGTTGTTCCATAACGGCATACTTGTAAATCTCATTAGCTTTAGTGGCATTTTGGTATGTTAACATAACGAAATTGCTAGACAGAGGTTGGCGGAGAATTATACCCATATAAACGGTCTAGCTAGCTTGTTAAATGAAGTAAAGTCTAAACTGCAGTTTATTACGATGGGTTCTAATTAATTAAAATAAATACATTCTCTTTTGTTGAAGAATTGTGTAATATTTTATTGTGGTAGACATAACTGGGTGCCTCACCTTAATAAGTAGATTAGAAGAGATAATATGAAGTAATAAGCACACTGCTGTGTAAAGGCTTTATCCATTCAGCATGGCAAACCTAGTGAAGACACAACTTTTTTTATACTATAAATATGTACTTTTATCGCTTGTTGTTTTACATTATTTATTCTACTTTATAATTAATCAATTGTTTACTGAATGGATTAAATTAGTTTATTATTATTATGAACTAGCTAACTACACTAAGGAGAATCATTAAATTAATAAAACATTTAAAAACGTGCAGTTTACCAAAAGGTCAATAAAGTTAAATTTAATACTAAAAACAATGTAATCATTCATTCGATTCCTTCAGCAATGTTTTTTTTTTGTATCGTTTTAAATTAATCATTTGAGTTCACTTCGCTGTCGCTTGACATTTGACAACGGAGGGTTTGAGAAAGGGGTAAGTGTAAACAAAACACTTCTAGCAGACACTTGTCCCGCATAATCGTCCTTTCAGACTGCTAAAGGATAAACGCATTCATATCTCACATTCATGGACTCAAATAACGCATGTCGTGTTATATGACATGTCAACTTTTTTTTTAAATATTATAACAATTTTCGGCAACTTTTATGAGTTTGATGACTTAGTTATATTATTATATTATGTACACTCAAGGCTGCATGTTTATTGCGTTTTTACTATCGTAACACTAGTACAAAAACATAGTATCTCTTTTATTTTAAACTAACTGTCGCCCACGTCTCCAGCCGAGCGGAATTAATAAAAAAAAAAATAATCAGTAACCTCTGTGTTCTACTAGAAAATGTTTTACATCTATACCAAATTTCATCAAGACCCGTTGAGCCGTTCCAGAGATACCTTCCATTCATCCAAACATTCACATTTATAATATTAGTAAGATATGTTTGCTAGAGGTTTTTTTTGCATTGGAAATATTGCCGTGTTGTTTAAACATTGTGTTCGCTTGTAAAATACGATTCCTACACTACATGCATTAGTGCTAGAAAAGCTTTTAAAAGCATGCATACCTCGGAAACACAAGAAAAGGTAAAACAACACATAGCTAGAAGTACTAGTAGGTAGGTACTCGAAATTTTACCACTGGCAGTTTTTTTGTTATTATGTCAGTAAAAGAAAAAAAGACGAAAGTTTTCTTGTTTTATTGTTTTTCATATTACGATTTATATTAAAGAAATATAAAAAAAAAATAAGTATCATGTTTTTCAAATTTGGAATCAAAAAAGTATTTAATAACTTTCTCTGTGCATGACCACTCCTAAACAAATGAAGTAGTTTAAATGCTTAAAAATAACCGTAAAGCAATTTACTTGGAGATGATCAATTTATGGTTTCGAGAGCTTATTTAAATGTTACATTCATGGCCGATAAATCTTCTCGCTCTGCTATTAGCGTCGTATGCTAGAAAAAAAGTATGCACAAGTGGGAGCGTTATTTCACTCAGGGTTCAGTATAAACGCATGATTTTTTAATAGGCCGATATATTTTACTAATATTATTAGCGAAAGTTTAGATGGATGGATCCATGGATGAATGGATATTGGTTAGAAGGTATCTCCGTATCGGTTTAACGTATCGTAACGTATAGTCTGGAAGAATACAAAGGCTACTTATTATTTTTTATAATTCGCGCAGACGGAGTCGTCAGGTAGTTTAATGTAAAACATTCTTAAGAAGAATACACATATTTATTTTAATTTAAAACATAATAAATAATTAAAGTTTGCAGAACCCTAAACTTGTTTGATAAGTGGCAGAGTTCTGTAATGTAACATTGAAAATATATCGGAGCCCCTAGAACTGTACCAGACTTAAGATTTATGGCCGTTCATCGATAACGGTGTATTAATAATTTTAATGCCAATTCTAGGGTCAATAGTACGGACATGAAACGGTTGTATTTGTTAATAACTATTAGAGTTTGAGATTGGTTGAGTAAATAATGATGCACGATGAAAATATAGTTTGTTATTCATTAACAGCCTTTTGTCATTTTAGACGTAAAATTATATGTATTTCGGTAGCCTTTGTGATGAAGAATCTTTTGTTGAAAAGAAATACCTAGGATACCTAAGATAACTAATTAAGGTTGCTACCAAAGATATAATATTAATTATTAATATACAATATTTTTAACCTTACTACTTTATTTAATAATTTACTTTTGACAAAATTTTAGAGGGACTGGATAAAGATAATAATAGAAAATTTCGCTCACAAAAAAATTCAAACACATTTTTTAGTTATATACTCTTACATTGTTTAAAAATGACAGACTTATTAAAGAACGTATAATTTTATTCGTATAATAATGTACGAAGTAATCGTTCTAGCACAGGAAATGAAACCCGGTATCGTCTGACTGAGCAATGCTGTGAAATTGCTAGATCCTGATATTGGGTCACACCTGAACTGCGGCGCGGACGCTCTAGATACCCGTTGACCTTTGACCTATAATGCACTAGAATAATAAACCTTATGTTGAATACTCTCATGTGTCACCTAGACTTTAATAAATACTATTATAGGACACTTTATAGTACCAGCTGACAAATGACACCTGAAATCTTAAAAATAGTGAAATAACCGCTGCTCTGTTGCAGATGTCTCCCTACGTTTAACGAATAGGGAAGAAGGACATGATACTTTCCTATAATATCTCTCCCCCGGCAATAATACTTAAAAGAAGCATGAGATTGAAGTCTTTTTTCCGCAAAGATTGGTTTCTGTCGAGACTCAGGTGAAAACTATAACCTTACTAGCTGTGCCCGCGACTTTGTCCGCGTGAAATACTATTTTGGGTAGCATTTTTTTTGGGCTAATTATTTTATTTAACCAACGTGCTATGCTTTGATGTATGGAGAAGAACATAGAAAGAGGTGTGCCCGGACCGCGCCAAATGTAGGTCCTGGGTCTCTGCCTACCCCTCTGGGTTACGGGTCGTGAATTATGTTGTTGTTGTGGTTTTTACTTAAACTTATAAAAAATGCCAAAAAATATAAAAGTTACAAAATATTCACATAAACATCTTCCCATACAAACATTCATCCCCTATTCCGTTTTGTTACATTGCAACCTTGAGGGTAAAAGTTTTACAAATTTAAAATGACATTTTTATTTATATCAAATTAGCAGCCTAAAAAATAATTTTAAAGCTTCTAACTGTAAAAATGACGATACTTCCATACAAATTTCCACACTCACTTTCAGCCTCTTATAAACCTTTTTTCGCGTTAAAAAGTAGGCTTTGTCCTTCCTCAGGCTCTAGACTAAATATTGGTAAGGGTAACATCAAAACATATTAAACAAAACATTCACCAAAACCTTACATATTGCCTAACAAAATTTCATCCCCTATTGTTATTTAGCACTCTTGGGGGCAAAATTTTTACAAAAATTTAATTTCCTATTTATTTATATAGAATTAGTAACCTCAAAAATAAGTTTCAAGGTTCTAACTGTAAAAAAAGACGATACTTCCATACAATTTTCCACCCCCTCTTTCAACCCCTTACAACCCCCTTTTCGCGTTAAAATGTAGCCTACGTCTTTCCTCAGGCTCTAGACTAAATATTGGCAAGGATAACAGCAAAACATATTAAACAAAACATTCACCAAAACCGAGCATATTGCCAATGAAAATTTCATCCCCTATTGTTATTTAGCACCCTTGGGGGTAAATTTTTTACAAAAAATTAATTTCATATTTATTTATATAGAATTAGCAACCTCAAAAATAAGTTTCAAGCTTCCAACTGTAAAAATGACGATAATTCCATACAAACTTACACCCCCACGTTCAACCCCTTGCAAACCCCTTTTCGCGTTAAAATGTGCCCTATGTCCTTCCTCAGGCTCTAGACTAAATATTGGTAAGGGTAATAGCAAAACATATTAAAGAAAACATTCAACAAAACCTCACATATTGCCAAACAAAATTTCATCCCCTATTGTTATTTAGCACCCTTGGGGGTAAAATTTTACAAAAATTTAATTTCATGTTTATCTTTATCAAATTAGCAGCCTTGAAAATAAATTTCAACCTTCTACCTGTAAAAATGACGATAATTCCATACAAACTTTCACCCCCACTTTCAACCCCTTCAAACCCCTTTTTCGCGTTAAAATGTAGCCTACGTCTTTCCTCAGGCTCTAGACTAAATATTGGTAAGGGTTACAGCAAAGCATATTAAACAAAACATTCACCAAAACCGAATATATTGCCAAACAAAATTTCATCCCCTATTGTTATTTAGCACCCTTGGGGGTAAAATTTTTCCAAAAATTTAATTTCATATTTATCTTTATCAAATTAGCCTTAAAAATAAGTTTCTACCTGTAAAAATGACGATAATTCCATACAAACTTTCACCCCCACTTTCAACCCCTTACAACCCCTTTTTCGCGTTAAAATGTAGCCTATGTCCATCCTCAGGCTCTAGACTATCTGTGTACAAAATTTCATTTAAATCGGTTCAGTAGTTTTTGCGTGAAAGCGAGACAGACAGACAGACAGACAGACAGACAGACAGACAGAGTTACTTTCGCATTTATAATATTAGTAAGGATTAAATGTTGGTTTCCTAGATATTACCCACGTTTTTACATGCATCGTTTTAACATTGACTTCAGTTCGAACATGGCACGCGAGAATGAAGTATTGTTTAGCGAAGTTTTCCGTAGACTGCATCTGTTATTATGGAAGAGCTGAAGTAAAGTAGTACTTATTACATTACTAGCTGTCAACCCGCGACTCCGACTGCGCGGAATTAAATAAAGCTAAAGGAGCCTATGTATTCTTCCAGACTATGCTCTACATCTATGCCAAATTTCCTTGAGATCAGTTGACACGTTTTGGAGATACCTTCTAACAAACATTCATTCATCCATCTGAACATTCGCATTTATAATATTAGTAAGATTAATGCATTAAGAGTCATTTAAGGTTTACCATAATATAATGTAGATTATATTCCTCTTCTATTCTATATATATAAAAGAAAGTCGTGTTAGTTACACTATTTATAACACAAGAACGGCTGAATTGATTTGACTGAAAATTGGTGGGCAGGTAGCTTAGAACCAGAAATCGGACATAGGATAATTCTTACCCCGTTTTCTATTTTTTATTCCGCGCGGACGGAGTCGCGGGTAAAAGCTAGTGACAAATAAAAAAAATCTTTTATTAAATCTAATTATTACAAAGCTTTGCTTGGAATACAACGGTGAGATATTTTTATTTTTAAAGTTCTTCTGAGCGGACTTAAGTTGTGGTGTAAACAATAAAAATGGACCAGAGTGCCTTCCCAGCTATTATTCTGTCATCGTTTCGTTCGCTCCTTACCCGGCCTGGCTGCTTAGCTAATTGGGTCGCATTGTTGATGTAACCCAATTATTTTATTCATGGGAACCGCCTGCGGAAAACAGTTAAGTCAACTAAAGTTTATGTAAGAAGCGTAGGCAGATATGCCTGAATTTGCGAACACTAAATGTTTTTTTTAATAGACGAAGAATAGAATATTGTCAGTAAAATAATCTTACTTCTTACTAATATTGTAAATGGGTATCTTTGGATGTATGTATGGATGGATGGATGTTTGTTAGAAGGTATCTCCCGAACGGCTGCATGGATTTCTCTGAAATATGGCACAGATGAAGAACATATCCTAGAAGAACATATACTTATTAAGTTATTTTTAATTCTGCGCGAATGGTGTCGCCGACGACGGCTAGTATACATATAATAAAAAATATAATCATTCGACATTTTTATTTTCATCTAAGTGTTGTCATGTCTTCTAACCAGTAAAGAGTTTTAATAGCTTTAGCAGTACCCGTTGAATCTATAGACAAACTAATATGCAATCCAGCAACAGCTGAACTAATATCCAGCGTTGTGCTCAAGTAATCAAGTGTTAGGAAGTAGGTCGTGAACGTTCAAGTGCTGCACGGCAGTGCTTCACGCTAGATACGTATTGAAAGTCAATTGATAAATCTAGTAGTGAAAAAAAATATTTAGGGAATTAGTTGGACAAGTAACCGTGGGATTCTGAAACCAAATTCCCCGTTTAAAAGAAATTTTTATCTCTATTTTGTCAAAGGTAATGACAGGGATGACGATATGTTTTGTACACATATTTTGGTGTCAGAAACCAACGGTTAGTGACGTTAATTTTGGTCCAAATTCACAAAACAAAAAAAATTGCTACACTACAATGATCGACACGTGATTTATATTTAGATATCCTGGATTGAGGAATAAATATATTACCGCCATTTGACGAAATAATTAAAATATTATCAAATGCTATCAAAAAATTTACTCCATAAGTTTCTATTCGTACGGATTTTCTTGGTCCTTAATCATATAAATTAGAGACGATAAATTGGGGTAGATAAATTGGAAACGCACAGAAAAAGGATATGTCCTCTTCCTATGCATCTCTTCCTCCGTCAAATCCACTACTCCTTCCCATCCTTATCCTATAAGAAAAGGATGGGAAGGGAACGTGGACTAAAATTAGACCTCCGGCACCCATTTATAATATTAGTAAGATAATATTAAGGTTACCTATTTATTTTTTCTGGTAATCAACAAATAACCGTGTATATAAAAACAGAAATGTTAAATGTGTAGCATTGCTAAATAAGGTAAGCAATAAATTGAATTGCAGGGCACTCGAACCGCGGAAGTGGCGGTTGCAGCACCCAGGACGGCTAGTGCCCAGCGCAGGGTTACTGAACTGACAAGTCACTGATTCCAATGGATAATTACATCAACACTATATCAAATTTCATTTAAAATTTACAACATTTTTTTAAAATAAAACTATTTGTATTAGTTCTCATAAGCTTACACGTAACAGTAAAATATCGTAACGTAAAATGCGCTTTAGATCCACAAGGATATGGATTAATAAACATGGAATACTTTAGTAATAAAGATTTAATTAGTAGTAATAGAATAGAAATTAGTAGTAAATTTCTTCCCTTTTTCACTGAAATTAGGTTGTATTGATTATACATAATTAATATTACAGTGATTCAAGGTAAAGTATACTCGGATTTAGTAGAACGGAAACGATTCCTGTGCGGCGCTATCGGCGCTCCCTCTACTCGGTGCCAAGCCGCGCTGCGCCCGTGCACTCGTAGCGTCTTGCATGCACCAACCCAGTATAGGGTTGTCGATTTTTGTTAAGGATTACATTGACTTTAAAGATTGCAAGTGTAAAACATTTTATTTCAAACTAAAAGTTATAAACTTTAAAAGTGTAAAACAAACTATCTCTAAATTGTAAGTAGGTATGCTTGAGTTGCTGAGTTTAAGAAATAACGTATGTTTTTACACACTAATATTACATTTTTTAACTTTTAACATAGGAGAAAAATTAATTAAATTAACTGTATAAATTAAGGAAATTAAATTATATAATAATATTATAGATTCATTTTTTATCAGTAACCTAGATTTTTCAGTTGTGGCAGCCCTATCAATGGGCATAGTGCAACACAAGCCGACACGCATACATTTCCGCAGGCGACTCCAGCCGGAATGACAATCAGGCCATTGTCTATTGTAAACGGAGGCCGCTCCACGGAGTCCTTTAAGCAAAGATCCTGCTATATACGGATAGCTTTATGCAGTCAACAAACAGAACAGCTACAACTGCCGCTGTCGACTATTTGAATTGATCCGTGTACAGCAGCCCTTAGCGGCTGATCATGGATGCGATGATACTCAGCTGACACATTAACGAACCTTACCTGGTGTACAATAACCTTTGTTTCGCGAACTTCGCAACCTATCCAAATGAAATTTACAAAGCCTTGTACTGGTACCTACTATGTACTATTACTAGCTAGTATTATTTAATGGGATTTTAAATATTGCCTCCTTAATTGTTGAAAAAAGATAATAGACAAACAATTTGCAAAACAACATTGTTATTGTACAACAAATACGTAGCCCTACGTTTGAAACGTTTTGTGCTGAAGATATCAGTCAATATGCACTGTGTTTGCAAATAAATGAGGAAAATTTGTTGTGTAGACTACATGATGTTATTGTATTTTCTGGGTACATATTATTCTAATTATATCAAACGCATAAATAACATTTGTTTACGCAACTTTTGATTCTTTGTTACATTATGAAACTTTAATATAAGACGAGTGCGAGAGGAAAATATACATTTTCCCTTCGTCTCTTGGTTTAGTGTTTTGTTTGTTCTATTCGAGTTACCTTAATATAGTTTGCAAACTTTGCCAAAGCCAACACAATTTATTACCACACGACTCATCAAGATTGATAACTTGATTTCTTGTTTTATTCATTTCTTTGATTAAAATTTGGTTCAATAATAGTGACTGTATATTTTGGAGTTGAGTGAAAAGCGGAATATGGTAATTCGGTTAGAACCAATGAAGTGTTTTGAAAGATATTAATTTTTAAAATCATGAAAAGAAATGAATAATTTCAGACTTACCTTATATTTGTTATCCTTCTGTTGTAAAAACTTCTTTTATGGCTGCTTCATGTTTGTTATATCTGAAAATAAAAAAAGGAATATTTTAAAAGACGTTAATTAACTTTCAAGTCCCCACATAAAAAATACAATATAATGAAGTAGGTATAATAGAACGAATTTAAAAAGCAGTAAATTAAAAAAACGAATGATAAAAGCTTTATTATAAAACTGTGTAAATGGAAATTCCATTCAAAAGTGGCCCAATCTGGTGTAGGTAAGGGGGTAAAAAAGGGGATCGTTTCAGCCCGACGCATCGCTTCTCCGGATCGTGGCTTAGTGCAGGATATCCGACAGGGAATGCAAAGCGAGAGAGAAATGCAACGTTACTGTTATTTGGCTGACCTTTATTGACAATTGCGGCTTTATTTAAAACTAGCTATAGCCCGCGACATCGTCCACGTGGAATAATAAAAACTTAAATAGTAGTCTATGTGTTCTTCCAGACTATGTGCTACATATATGCCAAAATTCATCGAGATCTTGAGCCTACATGAATTAACCTTGATCTATGATCGAGTTGTTGAGCCGTTCTAAAGATAACTTCAAACAAACATTCATCCATCTATCCAAATCTACATTAGCAGTTATTATATAAGTAAGATAAATAATTAATGATTTTTATGAAAAATTAATTATTTTTGTTCACCGACGGTTTAATACTTCTGTTTTAGTCCTTACATTATCAACATTCGCTTTGTTTCACTGCGGAAACCTAAAAAAAAAAAAAATTGTCAGAGGTTTCCATTTCTTTGTAAAACAGAAATAACAAGTTTATTTGCTGGTTTTTCGTCAGTTGAAACGCAATGGAAACAGTAACATGTGCTGTAAATATAAAGCAATATACAGTTGGGGATTTCATTTAAATCCGATGATCCAAATGGGAATAAATTGAGGTCGTACGCCGGCGGAAATATTCTATCCGTGCTTACAGGTGATATCAAATATTGAATTTAACTCGGTGTTCGCTACAGTCACCATGTTATTTATAAACACAGGACAGATGTTAACACATTGTTGACCGGCAATTTTACTGAAAACCAATCAGATAAAGAATCTGCGTATAATTCATTGAAAGATTCTTCATTACGTTCCGTCATCGTTTTTTTTTTAATTATTAAATATTTTGTACAACAAAAGATTTAGCGGGTCCTATAAGCGAGAGAAACAGCTTGTCTTGTACTGATTAACAATTGCACTGTATGGTCGCCAACAGAGAAAACAACAGCGATGCGAAAAAAAGAGCATCACCAGTTTATTGGTGGCCGGTCAGCAACGTTCGGTCATGACCGCGTCAACAAAGTGTTTAGCAATTATACCGTTTAGTCTTCACTGTTGTAGTACCTCCATTACAATAAAATGATCACCCTTTTTATAAAGAACATAGACATGCATAATAAAAGTATTAATTATTGATTTTTTTTACATACGATAGTCGAAATTCAAAGTAAGGAATACTATTTCCTCGCTTGACAAATATAACAATTGACATAGTTTATATAATATTAGGTCCTTACATATGAAATTGGCGTTTTTCGTACTGGCCACTTTAATCACGAATTTCTCCTCTTTGGTAAGGAATTCCAAATTCAAATTTGTACAGCTATAGACTCATGTATTTGTGGTTCGATGACCGCCATTCATTTGTTTTTTTTCTTCTGTTTTTTTCTGTTTGCGTCACTCATTTTACAAAATGGAAAACTTAAAATATCGCATTATTTACGAGTACGAGTTCCACGGTGGCACTAGTGCTGCGGAAACGACTCGAAGGGTGAATGATGTGTATGGCGGTCGTGTTGCAAAAGAAAACACAGTTCGTTTTTGATTCCAACGTTTTCGTTCTGGAAATTTCGATCTGCAGAACAAGCCCCGTGGACGGCCTGAGACTCAAGTTGATAATGAAGAGTTGAAGGCTATTGTGGAAGCGGATCCATCGCAAACCACGTCCGAGTTAGCTGCAGGCTGCGATGTTAGTGATAAAACTGTTTTAATTCGCTTGAAGCAAATTGGGAAGATTAAAAAGCTTGAAAGGTGGGTACCTCACGAATTGACTGAAGCAAACCGGCAAACGCGCGTCGACTGTTGCGTTACATTACTAAACCGGCACAATAATGAAGGTATTTTAAACCGAATCATTACCTGTGATGAAAAATGGGTTCTTTACGATAATCGGAAGCGCTCAGCGCAATGGTTGGATCCTGGCCAGCCAGCCAAATCCTGCCCCAAGCGAAAATTAACCCCAAAAAAGTTACTTGTAAGCGTTTGGTGGACTAGTGCCGGTATTGTTCATTACAGTTTTCTCAAATCTGGCCAGACTATTACAGCTGATGTCTATTGTCAGCAATTGCAAACCATGATGGAAAAGCTAGCGGCTAAACAACCTAGGCTGGTCAATCGCTCCACGCCACTGCTGCTTCACGACAACGCTAGACCACACACTGCGCAACAGACGGCTACTAAATTAGAAGAGCTTCAATTGGAAAGTCTAAGACATCCTCCGTACTCCCCGGACCTTGCTCCAACAGATTACCATATTTTTCGAAATTTGGATAACTTCTTGCAAGGGAAAAAATTCAACTCCGATGGGGCAGTCCAAATCGCCTTCAAAGATTTTATTGATTCCCGTCCGACTGGTTTTTTTAGTAAAGGGATCAATGAACTACCTATGAGATGGCAAAAGTGCATAGAAAATAATGGTTCATACTTTGATTAATTAAATATATTATATTAAAAAATATTCGACTTTTTGTTCCTCCCATACAAAACGCCAATTTCATATGTAAGGACCTAATATATATATCTGAAAATTATATGTACGATTAAATATGTTCGCTATATTTGAGTAGAAATTTGTGGTCACCCTGTCCTTGCTTGAGATGTCTAAGTTCGAATGCAATTTCTAGCGATGTTGATTTTTACGTAACACAGGAAATGAGATATTTCATTGGTAAAGTATCTATCATGTTATTCATAAATACGGCTAGTCTTAGGGCCCAATTTACAATGTCCATGTAACTACTTTGAACTTATTAGTACTACATTGCGAACCAGGCCCTTAGGGGTATAAGATTTATTTTTAAATAAAAGACAAAAAACGAGAGATGGTTATGATTGTCGTGAAATTACCTGTTTGTATAAAAATATGCATTATTTTTACCTCGAAAAAAAGTTATACACTAAAACCTGCCATCGTAAATGGTCTATATGTGTGTGCGTTTGCTGCGTAACAGATTAAAAGCAACTAATCGGATGTTTTTCTTAAAAAAAAAACAGAAATTTCACAAAACAATGTAAAGGGAGAAAGTTTAACATTAAACGGTCACATGTAACCACACGAGCGGATGAAAGGCGCATATTAAAAATTCATTACACAGTTGTTAAGCGAAAAAATTATAATTTTGTGGGCGACAGCTCCTTTGCGACGCGCGCACCGGAAAATGGCCGCGGCACCACGCATTCGACGCGGTTTATTTTTCGGACGAGGTTCCTGAACTCTGGTGTTTGTGTTATGAATATTAAAGATAAAACGAATGTTGTAACGTAGACGTAGGATTTAATAACGCAAATTACATTTGAATTGGTCTGTAGTGTTGTTAGTAAGCGAATACAAAAACATTTCGAAATGGAAAACCTTGAATAGATTTGACAATGTTAATTCAAAATTTTCATCAACATATCGACGCTGGAAAGCATAAACGCTGTAACCCTTGAAATCGCGAATATGTTTTTCACACGTTAATAATTTCAACCATTATCAAACGATAATGATTTTATTATAGGTTAGCACAAACTACACAACATTGATAAATACCGCATGCTTGTAGGCGTATCAGCTCACGAGTTATCATTTTTGGCTCTCCTGTAAAGTTCATACTTTCGGGGTTACAGCGTTTACGCTTTCCAGCGTCGATATAAGAATGCAATAAAATAAACAAATTTAATTACTATGGTACTAAATGTAAATAAATCAATGAAACTGTACCACAACCCCAATTGAATTCGAGTCTTGTTTGTGCAAAAGCTTTGTGCTATGATACTCTTGGAGTCACTCATTACAATCCTTTTATGTGTATAGCGTTTCTTGAACTTGAGTACATAAGCGTGACTTTGATAGCTATCTGCTCTTCACTTATGTTTAATATTTTTGATCTTTCTATAGTATAAACACTTTTGGACGCGCAAGTACGTAAAAGGGTGCCTCCCTAAACGTCAAAGGAATTGCAACTTATTGCTGCGCATTTCCGTAACGTAGGGGAGAAAATTAATTAGGTAATTAGAAAGGAGGGTTCATGAGGCCGTGCAGGAGTTTATTTTAAAGCATTTTTTTTGCTTTTTATTAAATAGTGTTGTTATGTTTTACATAATGTTAAAGAATGGTGTGATGAATGAAAAGTGTCCTATTAAATTATCATTCAGAGAGAATGATAAAGCATTTTTACCACCCTATGCTGATGTTTGGACGTTTTTTGAAGCACATAAACCTCCAATAAGGTATACTATCTTACTAATATTATAAATGTGAATGTTTAAATGACGGATGGATGGATGTTTGTTTGAAGATATCTCCAAAACCGCCTAACGGATCTCCATAAAATTTGGCATAGATGTGGAGCGTAGTCTGGAAGAACATTTAGACTACTAAACTACTTTTTTTTTAATCCGCGCGGAAGGAGTCGCAAGCGACGGCTAGTGTTTATTAAGGTAAATCTTCGTTTTAAAAATAAACACTTAGCTTATGTAGTCTAGTCTGCTATTTCACAACACCCCTGCACAATTTGATAGCCGTAACTTTTTTAATTGCCTCCATTAAAAAAAAAAAACTGGTTTTAAAGTGGAAATTGCAAAGAATTTTAAGTTTTGAATGAACAAAAACTTTCTCACTTTAATTTATAAGTAGTTTAAAGCATATGCCATTAATAAATTAATTGTTTTTCTTTACTTCTTATATAAGACCATTAGACACGTTGACTACGTAATTTAGATGGAGTAAAGGTACGTAAGATACTCAAGGGTTTGTACTTCATCTAGCCTTGGATAATTTCTAGAATAAGTCAGTAGCTCGAATTATTATTATTATTTCTAATCATCATAATCATCACAATAATCATAAAAAATAGTTCATATGAAGTATAGTTAAGATATGAACACAAAAAGAAATGCGAGCGAGCAGACATGGCGTCGCAAGTTTCGTTTCAATCAAGGCGGTCTTTGTGTCGTCTTCTAAGGATTTTGTAAAGCATCCTTTTCAGTTGTCAGGGATCGCAGAGCATCATTAATTGAGGCCATTTATTCATTTATTATTTATTTTAAGTATTGAAATAAATAAATTAGATTTATGTCTATCATGTTATAGCTATTGCCCGCGACTCTGTTAGCGCGGAATTGAAAAAAAACTTTATTATTACCCTATGTGTTCTTTCAGACTATGTTGCCACATCTATGCAAAATTTCATATAGATTTGAGCCTTTGAGCGGAGCTACCTTCAAACATCTATCCATCCAAACATTCGCATTTATAATATTAGTATGGTTAAGTACGATGTAAAAGTTTGGCTGTCCTGCCTCCGCACGGAAGGACATTCCAAATTAGTTAATATATTTATATAATAATAAGGTCAAGGTGGCCTTCAAATGGTGAAAGATTTATTAAATCCTTTCCGTACTTTGAGTTCTTGACCTTTTGAATACTTGTATTATACCGATGCGTTTGGATATCCCGGGACTCTTACCAGAGGATGGCCACCAAGGATGTTTTAGTGAGTCAAGTCTCACATAAGCCTGTCTTTCCCCTAGAAGGCAGGGTATTGAAGATTTCGACCCCGAAAAAAAAGGTCAAGTATTACGCAACAAGGTATTAAATCTATGCCTTTGAATCATATCAACATTAGATAACGGACAGTGACTTGTGCAGTTCGTTCTACTTTCTCTTCTACCAAGGGAGTTGTCCAGCGGAAATTGCTCATTGCTGCACAGTTTTTAATGACTACATCCCCAATGGAAGCTTAATGAGTCATCGCTCGCCAGGAATAGTGGGTATAAATACACTTTTATACAACACTATCGAATTACAGGGTTCAATGAATTTGTTGTTCAACTAAGTGATTTTTGATCAACATATCCTGTTTTTCAATCTTAACGTAAGACTTGTAAGTATTTCTGGTGAAACACTTTCTCTCATGTAACTATTTAACATTAATTTCCATTATTTTACATCACTTCTCTTTAGATCAATTTTTTTTACAAAATATGTGAATAAGTGAAGTATGGAATGGCCGCCATGTATTGAATATGACATTCATTTGTTTACTTAATTTAGGCATCGAAACGAGGCATAGTTCAATATTAAAATTATTTGTTCATCAGCGAGAAAAAAAGTTATTTTTTTTAATCGTATTTTCTTTGGAATGTTTTACAGGTACATTCAACCAAATGAAAAACTCAATAGAAGCTCAATAGAAAAAAAAGATGTAAATGTTAGCACAATTCTATGTAATTATGAGTTGAGTACTCTTTCAGTGAGCAACATAATGCCATATCTCGTCACACGTGTACGCTATTATAGGTTTTATTTTATTTGTGTAACGACGAAAATGGCGTGCATCATTTGTGTAAGTGCATAGATAGGTGCGCTTAGTATTTGCATGGCGTGCAGTCACGCGAACTGTGTCTTTGTATTTGGCCTTTTTATATTGAACCATCGCTAGTACGGTAATTCAAAGAAAGGTAATAAAGTGGTGTTTTTTAGAAAATACATGTTAATTTTATCAGGTTTTCTAGAACAAGAGATATTGATAAATATTTGTGCAGTGGAAACTCGCAGTAAGGTTTAATATTACTAATATTTTTTGGATGGATGGATAGATGGATGTTTGTTTGAAAGTTTCTCCAGAACGGCTCAAAGGATCTCGCTGAAATTTGTCACAGATGTAGATCATAATCTGGAAGAACACATAGCCTAGTTTTATTAATTTAATTCCGCGAACGGAGCCGCGGGCGACAACTAGTATGTACATATATGAAAAGAGTTGACAACTGTACTGTTTGGAATAGTTATTGATAGTCAGTAAACATCTAGTTGCAGTGTAGTAACACATATGATTGGTAACTCTTTCATAGCTACGCGGTAACCGCAATATATGTGATAAAACCTTGGTCTCTGAAACCAAAATATCTGTATGAAACATATCGTCATCCTTGTCATTTACTTGAAAAAACAGAGATACCAATATAAAACATTTTGGTATAACGGATATTTCGATCTCAGAAACCCTTACGTCTATGGCCGATGTGTCTAATGCTTCAATTTGATTTATTATGTAAGTAGAACGCCGTGACCATTCGAATATTTTTTATTCACTTTATTTGAGATATTTCTTATTGTTACCCACACTAAAGTAACTTTTAGTTTAGATGATCAATTTTCTAGCGGCAGATCAAAGACTATATTGAAAAATATTCATCAAATATGTTTTCTAGCTCAACCTAATAGCCCATGTTTGTCTTTAGAGTGGTTGGTCGGGTCACGAGGTTGCCTAGTGCCAAGTGCGCTCAGCTTTAACATCTTAAGTGTCTAGAATGGGATACATAAGGTCGTTACTATATAAATTTTCATTATATATAGGGTGTGATTTTTTAACTGTACCCAGCTATATATATTGTACCTACATTATATTTTACTTCCTTGTTTGTTTCTAAGTTGTTTTACAATGTAGTTATAGACATTATTATATAATATTTTTAATAATATAATTAAGTACGAATTAGATTAATTAAAAAATTAACTAAATTTAACTTGCTAATCATACTATAATGACAATTTTCATAAACAATCTTTACTGTGCTCGTTAAATTATCGAGTAAAAGATAATTTAAATACTAGTATAATTAACATAATACGCTATTGCGAAGTAAGTAATAAACATTTTCTATTCATCGAATGTTTCAAACTGAATTAATCCACGGCAAGTTTTAATTAACGTTCTAAATCAGTGAGGCGTTTAATAAATAATTAATCATCTAACAACAAGTGGTGTCTACTTTAACTTTAAACAGACAGGACCTGACAAGCGCACGTGTTCCTCTCTGTTAAAAATACAAACAATGAGTTGCTTGATAAAAGTTTTATGTGTGTAAATTTTAGAAGCCGTATTAATTCATAAGAAAGTTTGCACACATGCGTGATTGTTTCTTAAAGGTAAACCTCTGAATTACCTCTTTGCCTAGTCCATTATTCCATAATCAAATAATGTCTACCAAATAGCTCTTTGCTCAGTCCGTTTCTCAATAGTCAAATGTTGTCTATCAAATAGCTTATTTGAGGTACTTCGTTATACAAAACAAACATCTAATTAATAGATGCCGATGAACGGTTTTCGTATGCAAATCGTCCGTGAGTAGGTGACTTGGTACGTGTGGAGAATATTCATTCAATCAGTTTGTGCTCAATTTACACGCCTGATTATTGATTTTTAATTAACTCATTATACTGCGATGAATATACAGGATGGAATTTTTTCAACGAACTTTTTACTCGACAGAAACTTTCCTTTATTTTTTCCTTTCACTTAATTAATGATGTTTGTTTTAGATATTTGCTGCTGATCATTAGCGCTAAATATCGATTGATGCCATACTATATAGGATGTTATTTTTTATATTTGGACGGACAGGATTCTATTCTCGTGCTAAGTGAGTGTATTTGAGTGAATGTGTTTTAGTTTTTTTTATTAAATAAAAAGAACGTTTCATGTAACTTTTTATTGTACCTTTTACATGTAAATGTTTTTAACAGTATTGTTTAGTTAGAACTTACTGATGAAGTTACAGAAACCTATCTCTACTTTCTAGTTTTATTTTCCTTTATAATGATTTTAACAAGTCTTTTCTGCTTGCAATGAATGGTCCATTAACACAGTACTTCAGTGACAGTAAAGTACAGTAGCAGAGCTGTGTAAATGTAAACTTGCATCGCTTTGGCGCATCTCGTTCGTTCACCCGGTAATAGGGCTGCCATACTTCCGGCTTTTATCCGGATTTGTGCATTTTTTTTCTATTCCGTATCCGTACTGGCTGTGCTTGCTGTGGCTACTAATGGGAACTGTTATTTTGTATTTTAAATCTATCCTTATTCTTTGTAGGATTGTTTAAAAACATTTAATTGTAATTCAAACACACGATGAATAAAGTTTTGCGTGAATTATTTCGTTTCAGAGAATCAATTAGTTTTATTAAAAAATACCAAGTATTTTAGTGAAGGTAACGGAATCCTACCATTAGGAATTTCATTCCACTCATGTTAACAGCACGTTTATGTAGATGACACGCAAACCCATGTCCTACATCACGGTAAATGGGAGAGTCTTTTAATACTCTACATTTGTTTAGTATTTGGTTAGTCAAAGATGAATTTGAAGGTAAAGTCACAAATTTTTCGCTAATATTTCTGATTTTTTTTTTCACATCTTACAGATAGATGGATATATAGATGGGTGGATGGATGTTTGTTAGAAGGTATTTCCGGAACGGCTTCTCTTCTTGATCTTGATGAAATTTGGCACATAGGCTACGAATTATGTTTTTTCTTAATTCCGCCCGGACGGAGTTGTGAGAGACAGCTAGTATAACAATCAAAAATAAGCTACCCTTGTTACAAAATATTACTTCACTTTATCTCACAATTTTCAGTAAATAACTAAAAACGTAAAGGATACTCGTAGTTACGGTTATCAATGGGATTTGTTGATCGTCTGTTAATTTAAATTTGACGTTGGATCGAAATGAGATAAATTAGTTTAAAGAAGAATTTATTTAATAAACTTATACTCAGTACTTTGTGTAATCATAAAACGATTTAATCCAGCGCATTGTTGCGTTGATGAGAAAACTTAGAGCAACTCGTTATGTCCACGGACCTGCTCGGTTGTCCGAGTGGGCGGAGAGGTGAACTCCGACGTGGCGCGTCCCCGGGTGGTGGATAGGGGAACGCCCCGGCCTTATGCCGGGGTAGGGCTTCGGCCCCGCGAACCAAACACTGGTAGGTTAGCTAGGGTAACTTAGGTTAGTTAGGTTAGGATGAGGGGTTGGGGTTGGTGGCTGGGCCGGTTACCCCGCTTGCCGACAACCGTGTGTATATATATGTATACATATATATACACAGGCAACCGGGGTTGCCGGCTCACCACGCCGGCCACAGCCCCCCAGCGGGCCCACTTGTGGGCTCGCCACCGAGGGCGGCGTCTCGCCATTAGGCGAGCGCCTTTAGAGGTTAGTTAGAATAAGCTAGGTTTAGTTAGGTTAACGAGGGCGGCGTCTCGCCATATGGCGAGCGCCTATTAGGCTAGCCCGAACCGAGTAGCTGGAATGACCACAGCGAAAGGGGAGGGCGAACCTATAGGTTAAGTAGAATAGACTAGGTTAAGCTAGGCTAAGTAGGTTAGGGTGCGGGCTCATTTATGAGCTCGCAGAACAGAGGGAGGTGAGCCCGAACCAAGTAGCTGTAGTGTGGACAGCGAAAGGTGAGGGCGAGCCCGTAGGTTAGTTAGAATAGGCTAGATTAAGCTAGGTTAGTTAGGTTAGGGTGCGGGCCCACTTGTGGGTCCGCAGCAACGAGGGAAGGTGAACCCAAACCGAGTAGCTGCCCTTTTCAGGGCAGCGAAAGGGGAAGGTAAGCCTAGTGGAGGGGGCGCGACCCATTGGGTCGTGGCCGCCGATCGGGACGTGGGAGCACGACCTCGGTGACACTCTGCTTACAGAGCTGTTACTCGATGGCGTGTGATCCTGCGTCCCAGCGCGTAATCCCGGTGATCACCGGGACCGCGGGCCCCTGTCTTGATCAAGACGGGGGCCAAGAGGTGGGTCTCTATAAACCCTGGCGGCACCAGCGGGGGAGGCGGGGATTCCGAACCTGCATTGCACGGTGTCGTCTGGAGGAGCGCCTAAGGGTGCAGCGCCCCCTTGGGGGCGCAGAGAGGGCCCATCCCGGGGCGGTCAGTGGGGCGTCGCGGTGGCAAGCTCACGCGATCCCGTGGCGCCCCACAGTATGGCCATGAGGGAACAAGGAGGTTTAGTGGGTATGCTCCCATTCGGGGAGAGAATCTCACATAACTCGCGTGTCTTCCCCGAGGCACGGAGTATGCATTAAGCATTCCTCCTTGTATAAAAAAAAAAAAAAAAAAAAAAAAACTCGTTATGTACTCGGGACGGCTTCAGTGCGTTGTTGTTGCCATCGCTATATCCAAGTGCTGAAATATTTCAACACCAGCTTATTTTACAAGGAATATATTTTTTTAATATTCAATTAAAATGCAACTTTGAATTTTTTTCTTTAACTAATTTCACAACATTACTGATAATAAATGTAGGACTTTCTAATACAGTATTACATTAGCAGATAGTTTTACTTTTCATGTATCGAAGCCAATTAAACTGAAATATAACCTAAAATTAAAAGACTTTTCATTTGATTCTTTCGAAATTCCAATGAATAAAGTAATTAAAAAATCCTTCCAACGTACAAAGAATTACAAATTACCAATCGTAACAAAGCAAAGGATTTCACTACCATGAAACTTGGGCGGATAAAACCCGCCATGATTTATTCACGACACCTATTTTCACACGGCTTTTGTTTGAAGTCTGTGTTGCGAGGCGAGGCGTGGGATGCTGAAATGCATCTGCTTTAATTCAGTGGCGGCTGCAGGTGCTAGTTGTGGTTAAAGTGTTAGCGGACGAATTACCAAGACAGGTATTTTAAAACGTTAAATACTAGTTTTATGAATTTAATAAAAACATTTTCTTTCGTATGACTGTCACGAAGGGTAATGCTTTTCGATTGTACGTTTGTATTT
Source organism: Papilio machaon (assembly GCF_912999745.1). Classification (NCBI taxonomy): domain Eukaryota; kingdom Metazoa; phylum Arthropoda; class Insecta; order Lepidoptera; family Papilionidae; genus Papilio; species Papilio machaon. The sequence continues at coordinate 2,323,284 of NC_060002.1, forward strand.
ATGTAAATTCATACTGTTCTCGCAACTTCAGATTTATAAAGATAAGGCGAGTTATCATAAAATCTTAATAGCAACATTCTACTATAAAACTACGTAATGATCTTCATTAATAAACGTCAAGGGAATTGAATACTTATCTGGGATAAGCATTCCCATCTTCAAAAATGTCAGATTTATATGCGTATAAAAATTAATATTTTATACTCGTACACTGTGGCTCAACCTTTACCAATTGGAAGCTCGGGGGTTGCATTATTTTTTGTAGGGAGGCTCTTACTTTGAAGAACTACTGACCTCATTTATTGAAGGATTTTTGCACTTCATCTGCATAGACCAGGGACCTTTGTAATTAATATTAAAGGTTCTTACTTTTAATACGCATTAATTAAAATATTTTTTTCAAAGGATTTAATTGCATTTTTATTCATTTGATGCTGTTGACTGCGAAATTTGTAAAAATTCTGCTGACGAGTACTTTTATATTTGTCGCTGTCTATTATTCTCGCCCGTGTCTTTATTAAGTTTTTACGAAACTTAACAGTATAAGTTTTATACTATACGAAGGTGTTTTTGTGTGTAAATATATCAAGAAACTCAGGGTTGCCAAGTTGTCATGTTGCAATTTAAAATTACGATGGCAACAAAACGCTACGCAATAAAATGTAATGTTCCCAAGGGGAGAGTTAAGTGTAGAGAAATGTCTCTGGAGCGTCGCTGTAGTCAACTATGTTGTGTGTGTAATATCTTTTTCTAGGCTAGGATTTAAACAATTTAAATTTAACCTTTCATCGTCCAGGACTAAAAATATAAAATTTCACCAACCTTGTCTGGCTTATTTATTGAACGCCTCGAGAAAACTTGTGTTAGTGTTTTTCATATATGGTTTTATAACATCTTAAGATATTTCAAGTTATTATCTATCTATATATAAAAGAAAGTCGTGTTAGTTACACTATTTATAACTCAAGATCGGTCGAACTGATTTAGCTGAAAATTGATGGAGAGGTAGCTTAGAACTAGGAGACGGACAAAGAAACTTTTTTTATCTTGTGTGCATTTTTTTTATTCCGCGCGGACGAAGTCGCGGGTAAAAGCTAGTATTTAATATATAAAAATCCAGTAAGTCGATAGTTTTTGTAATCTGTGACATTTTAAATAGCTATCAAAGAATGGATGAAGTATCAAAAAAGTACACTGTAGGCAAATTACTCGTCTCTTCTCATTTTCCCTTCGTAGCTGCTTTCCAAAAGCCCTGGCGGCGTGCATTCACCCTGCGCGACCCATTTCGCTGTTACAGCACGTCTAGTCAACAAAGAAACTCGGATTTCGACAATTAAAATGCATAAAGGCATATCGGCAATTAATACTACTACTAGTAGCAGAAATGAAAAATATAGTCTACTAGCTTTTGCTCGTGACTTCGTCCGTGCGCAATTAAAAAAATTTTTTGGTAATAAACATAGCCCATGTTACTCAGTGATAATGTAGCTTTCTTATAGCAAAAGAATTTTATAAATCGGTCCAGTAGTTTTTGAGTTTATTTGTTACATACCAAAAATACAAATCTTTCCACTTTATAATGTTAGTATAGAACAGAGATAGTAAATTATATAATATCAGAGATTTCACACAAAAAGATGCAACCTAACATACAAGACCTACAACAGAGATTAAAAAATTAAGGAACCTTTGTAAAAGAGTATTTTTTTTTTGTTGAATAAGATAGCGCTTGTCCACATTCCCAACTGATGAAGTGATGATGTAGCAGCGTTAGCAACTTGAAGTGGACTGACTATCGTACCAGGGGCGTAAAATTATCGTACATGGATCGAAATTATCGTACAATCACTCCGAGTGTATGATCAAAATTTTGCTGCTCTAGAAAATTACTTCTTTCTTCACTTAATTTGAATAATTCCGTTTGTCAGAGCGAATACGGACATATAATCATAATAATATAACGAAATAACTGCCAACTTTTCTACACAAAATATACGATACATATGAAGTGTGAACATAATCGAAATATCGAACTTATATTCTCTTGTTCGCATTGGTAGATGCTATACTAACCAATAAGAAAGCGTGTACAGCAGGCGCTGGATAAAGTTACAGTATTGGCAGTGGTGAAACTTAGTAGAGCGGATCGTAAGGACCAATAGGAATAAAGAACTTGTATTTCCCGGTATTTTCTCAAGATTTTATTGGACAAAATAAAATCATGCTACTGCGGTTTAGACTATCAACGCATGAGTGAAATAATATAAATTCTCAAATTTTGCATCATGATAGAAATTATCGTACAATCTGCGTACGATAATAATATGCTATCGTACATCGTATGTAGGCACAAAATTATCGTATGTGTACGATAATTATCGTACGGTTCCGAACGCTGTGATGTAGTCTAAAGATGGTAGTGCTAGCTTTGTAAATGCCTAATAATAAGCCTAAAATTATATTACTAAGCCTACTAGCTACTAACTAGCGATAGTTTTTCAGTAACTAAGTAATAAAAATAATTTATACTTAACATGATTCATAGCTTATTAAAGGTCATATGTTATCGAAGCTATGTGTGGCGTAAAGTCATTTGGGACTAGCTTGTGGCTGTTTGTAGATAACACAAATAATAATTTTTCATGTGGAAAATTGGACAAGATAGAGCGAGGTCAAATTTCACAGTTCCTTGGCTACATCTCTGAACATATATTACTAAATAAATACATACTCGTATATGTCTTGTATTTAATAATGATAATATGTTCTTATAATAATTTAAAATAATATTTATTTTCACATGTGACTTCTATGTATCTCATAAAATATTTACTAGTACATAGGTATGTTCATTAAACTGAGTTCTAGCATCAAGAATGTTTAATTATATAAGTGATTGAATTTCTGAGAACCGTAAGCATAAAACATGCTACGATAATATTCATAAAAGCTTTATTTCTTCAGACAAAAGAGAGTTGGTTTTCTCTGTTGAAGCAATCATATAAAGACATATACATTTTCTTTGCAACAAACGAAAAAATAAAATGTATACAGTTCTTTCAGCGTTGGAAATCCAAAGTTACATTACATCTGCACTTAACTTAACCCTTTAACCGCTTGGCATTTTATCAGCTGCCGTGCCCCCAGCGCCCAGCTCGATACAACAGAAAAAAATACCTACTACAAAGAGGGTTGTATGTAGTTTACCTATTAAAATATCGATAAATAATATCGAAATTTGTTGCAGCGCGATGTTAATTATAAATCTGTGCTTAAATCCAGGGCAACATTTTTTTTACTTTTGGTAGTAGAAAGAATTGAATGCAAAGCCATTAAATATTGTTAATGATTTATTAATTCTCAATATAAAATCAGTCCAGAAATCTTCTTTTAATTTCCCAATAACAAATATATACAATAACAAACTTACATAATAATTCAGTCGTACGTTTATTTCCTAATCAGCCTGCAGTTGTCGACATTTGACAACTTATTTGCTTATTTTCAGAAGAATTCAATAAAACTATGTAGAACTATTGTAAATAAATATTTATTAGTAATTAATTTATTTGTTGTTCTCTGAATAAGTCAATATTAAGAGAACTGCTTTGATGTACATTTTTTTTTACATGTTACTCTTTGAATAATGTCCCAACACTAGTGTCGGATTTCTCCGACGCGGGCGTTTGGCACTAATGAAATTACAAGAGAATATTATCAGTTATTTCACCGAACTTCTTACTTCTTAATATGGCTTTTTAGTACGAACCAAAAGTGTACGACATTACAAATGATTGCTTTATGTATTAAATCTTCATATAATAACATGTTTAAGGCAATATAAAACATGACGAGTCGGAAAAGCCACTAAAAACAAACACAGCTATTTTGTCGGATATATACGACCTAGGCGAAATGGACACGATAACATTGGTCGGATTAATCCGACTCTGGCGGTTAAAGGGTTAAACAAGCAATTAATTCATTTCTCACGGCACGCAAAGTTTGTTTACGAATATCATAAAATTACAAACGATAAATTAGTATAGAACGATGTTCGCAGACGAAACACCAATTAGCCGTAACACGTACAATGTGTTGAACGAAGAGACAAGTGCTGGCGCCGTGGGGTGCTTCGCTTCCGAGCTGATGGGGGCAATGACCCCGACACGTGTTTGCGATTTGTTTGTAAATCGGCTACAGCGAATTTAATTGTTAAAAATTATCGGTTAAACAACATATGTACAACTTAACAAATCAAATAATATGTAATTTTTTTACTTGTGATTATCGCAAATTTTTTTTAAGATAACAAAAATGTAACATGCACCAGACGTTCAGCCAACATCCCACATTGCTCTATATCTACCAACTTCCATTTATAACTGCACCTTACACTGTCTAAAGTTTACAGTTTACAGCTTGCTTTCGACCAAATAAATTCATCTTAAAAAGTTAAAATTGTTTATAATGTGTATCGTCGTCCATATCTCAAAATTTATCTCACAACGTTAAAGTACAGTTGCCGACATTATACTTACAAGTTGTTAATATTTAAAAAAAAACATTTCGTATGAAGCCCAACACCTGCTAAAAGCGGAGATACGATTACGAGGAACCGTGAGGAGTTTTAGTACTCTTTCAGAGTGACGGCGGGCGCGGGTGCTAGCGCGGGCGCGTGTAAATCAAAATGTATGCAGACGCCATTTGCGTTCACAGTGCTCCCGCGAGCTGCGCGTCTTCATGAGGCGGGCGCGGGCGCGCGTGGCGCGGGAGTATCTAATGGCTCAGTCCGCCCGTATCGTTCACAGTGATATAGCGTCTGTTAGGCGACTACGCGTGTGGTTCTAAACCATTTTGATTCACCCGCCGAAGCGTCGTCAATCGTCATGGATATCAATACTGAAGAATTTATATCTGCAGTACAACATCGCACTGCTATTTGGCAAAGCAAACATCTGCAACATTTAATAGTAATAAATCAGCGTATAATACATAAAATTCTCCAAAATTTTCTTTTCCTTTATTTAAATCGTGTGTGCCAAACTTCATATATTGAAATTTCCATTTCAAGTATGAATTTTCCATTAATAAAAACAAATCTTCATCCATGTCTTCTAAATACGTAGCAAAGTTTGAGAACGACCTATCACATGTGCAATGACACTCCTAGCTCGATCGCCACTGTGAATACGCAGACGCCAAGACCCGAGCGCCCGCGCCCGCCGCCGCACCCGCTAGTGCAGTCTGAATAGTACCTTATTAAAACACACGAGTGCGACCCATCAGTTGAAAAGAGAAAATCTTAAGGATTCTCGTAAGAGTGTGATTTCGTCAGACTATAGTGTTTCGGACTTACTCGTTTTATGGAACACAAAGATATCACATCGGTTAGTGAACTTTGTGAGGAAAATAACAGAACGTTATGTTTACAAGCAAAGCATTAATGAGCTAAAGTTATCATTAGGCAGGAAGAGCCCTTGGGTTAGTTAGAAATATTGTTTTAAGTATTGCTACTAAAAATAAACCTACCAGACTATAACATGGTGGGAAGATTTCTGGCTATGTTGATGTTTAATGCCATATGTAGTGAATACAAGAAATAAGTAATCTCAAGTAAATATACTTAATCGATATCAGATATAAGCTAGTTACAATAATGCAAACAAAAACGGTGTAACACTAAAGTTTGGTCAGATGAACAAATGTTCAATGTAAACATAACAAGGCACGTTCTAATCGTAATGTGGCGTGAAGAATTTTTATGTGGGACGAAGACCGCATACTTTGGTAAGACACTAATGTCCACCGCCTTAAAGTAACACTGTAAAATAAGATATTACAATGTACAGATACTGTGAAATTTACATCTTAACATTTGAATTTAATAGACCATTCGAGACTCTTTCAGTTAGAGTAACAGTATGTACATATACAATATGGAGCAGTCAGGAGCAAAAGAAAAAAGTGTTAAGCCGGAATTTACACTATTACTAATCCATGACGGATTAATTTTAAATTCTTTACATCCGGTTCTTAAAACGATTCATATTCATAATTTACAAGTTCAAATTAGCTTAATTTAAACTAATTAAGAACAGAAGACTGAATCATTATTATTTTATATGGGTAAAAATTAAAAAGTCGTTTCTAAATCGGTTCGATTCATGTAATTGTTACAATAGGGTTTATACATAGTGGAGTGAAGTTATTTATTGTGTGATTTAAGCTTTTTAATGGTAGATAAGTGGTAAACGATTTTATTTACCAAAGCTGTTATCAATGTTAATAAGTTCTATCACCTTGACATACACCTCGTAACTTTGACTTTTATTTAGTTAAAAACCCTAAGGCATGATGAAACGCTGTCATTTACAAAATCTATAAAAAATATGGAAAATATGGCAATCATAAATCATCACTAACATTTAAATCTTTGCCAAATAACAATTATTTCCAAAACGATATGAATGGTTAGCATTCAAATTATCCTTGTGGTGGGGCCGAGTGATAAGCGCAGCGTTCCTGTTACCGGTGCTGATAACGCGATGACCGGCGTCCGGTTTACGGTCAAAGGACGACATTACATTAGTGATTTTTATTTAAATCGGGTATATTTTTAGCAGTGGAAACATTTGTTTTATAGGATAAGTTAACAAGCAGCGGGTCGCCTAAGTAATTCGACACCCAATAACCTCCGCAATTGATAATGGACTCGCAGGTCTTCTAGGGGAGGGAACGCAGTTTATCTGTACCCTAAATCCTAAAATAATTTGGAATTTTTTATTGTAAGATTTGTCGAAAAACAGGAGTTTTATTAAATGATTTTTTTACGATGAACCAGCGCTTGAAGATGAAATCACCTGATGTAAATTGGTATTATAAATGCGAATGTTTGGATGGATGGATGGATGTTTGTTTGAGGGTATCTCCAGAATGACTAAACGGATCTTGATGAAATTTGGCACAGATGTAGACCATAGTCTGGAAGAACACATAGGCTACTTATTACTTTTTTTTATTCCGCGCAAACCAAGTCGCGGGCGACAGCTACTTGGTAATGAAAGAAAGGAAGATGCCTATTCACCCTACTCTTCTACCCTGTAAACAATGTGAAACAAAAATATCAAATATACTAATATTATAAAAGCGAATTTTTGGACGATTTTATGTTAAGAGGTTTATCTCCTGAAGGCCTTCATGGGTCTAGATGAAATGTGGTATAGATGTAGAACACTGTCTGAAAAAATACATAGGCAACTTAGAATCCCAGGGTTCCCGTGATATACGTTTATTGTGTTCTTAACATAAATATAAATTTATATGACGTTATTAAATTAAATATTTAATTTTTTTGTAAATACATATTCGTAATACAGACTTTTTACTTAGTTACATTTTTAACGGATACTACTGTTTGCAGTCCTTGAAAAAACTGCGCTCGACATTTCGTAGTATTTGTCCGCTTTAACTTGGCTGTGTAGTTTTTGGCATTGTCTCGCTTTGTAGTTTACTTTCTTCATTGAAGTTGTTTGTAGAAAATATTACTAGAGTTGTTTCCTTTCTAAAAATATATCCGTCTTCATAAAGTATATTTATAAAGCTTTTAAACTATATAAATCTGATAAATTACAAATTGATGTTTATTAGGTACTTGTCAGTGGCTGTCAAAAAAGTAAAATAATTAGCAAAATTAATCCTTCGTTTCAATTCAAAGTCGAAATTAATTGAACAGAAAGACATCAAATTCCAAACATGGCGGCCATTACTTGTTTTGGTAATACCGATTTTTTCTATAAATAAGAAGAATAGCTAATGTTTTATACTCGTAGTTTTGAGAGAAAAATTACATCAGAAATATTTTGAAATTTTCATAATTTAGCGTAAGTATATTTGTTAGTATTGGAACCTGGTAAAGAAAGATTTGTGTAAATACTGCACTGTCTACGAAGAATAGGATTACCTAGTGTTTATTTAGTATAGAAACTCGTTACCTCTGTAATTCCAGGCTGGAACATTACAATAGTTGTAAAGCTTCATGCAGCGCCATTGTTCCCTGAAGGATACTCGCCTACAGTTTTTGTGTAAAAAAATCGAGACGTACATGGCTGCTTGTACTCATAGTTCAAAATTGTTCTGTCTTACATCCCATTTTGTATTTAAACTAGCTGTCTCCCGCGTCCCCACAGAATTAAAAAAAACTTAATTTATAGCCTATGTGTTACAGACTATGTTTTACATCTGCGCCAAATTTCATCAAGATCCGTTGAGTAGTTCCGGAGATACCTTTAAACAAACATCTATCGAAACTATCGCATTTCCTCGTATAGTATTAGTAAGATTTCATTATTAAAATGACTTTAAAGTTTATAACTCTAATGTAACTCTTCCAAGTCTTCATTCATATGTACTTACACAATCATATACAGGTATAATTATAAAATTCCAACAGCAATTTAGTCATCAATTGGTTATTAAGACGAGTAAAATTAATTTTTAATAATACGAGGTAGGTGTCATATTCGACAACTGATTTAAAGTTAAACATGTAATCACTACTAGTTCAATGTAACTTAAGTTATTGATTCTAAGTAACAATGTAGTGATTAGTTAATATTTATACTTACAACAGGTGTAATTTGAACTACATTATTGCCTTTGGTCGTGACATTTGAATAACAATGATCGATTTACGTTTGTTACTACATTACGTTATATGAATATTCCGGTTGAGGAATTTACGAAGGCAAATTATAATTATATAGGTAGAAAATTGATATATCGGACGGGATTTATGTACTAAACTTACTAGATGAAAAGTAATAGGAATAGTTGAGGTTAAACGAGAGACAATATATTATTTGTTACGGTTAATAAATGCTGAATAAAATAAACTAAAGAGTAACTCAAGACCAGTTAAGTGTTACTCTGAAAGCTAAACACAATGTACAAACACAAAATGTGATCCCTTTCGTACACTTAGGAAAAAATCACACAAATATGATTTTTTGCAGGTGTTTCGGCAGTGAAAACTCAAGGTACAAAACATTAGTCTAAAGCAGCTTACGTCTTATTAATGATAATTCCTTCTGCATTAAGGTTCAAATTTGTCGGAACTCAGTGAGCAGATGTTTGATCCGTATTCGAGTAACCAAAAAAGATCTTTGTGCTCAGTAACGACGGGTCTAATACATCAATCGTGAGTAATAAAAGCAAGAAGCATCTAATCGTTACGTTTATTTGGTAATCATATATGACAGTTGTTTTTTTTTTTGTAATAACTTCATTTTGCTGTATTACAAAAAACAATGTTTTGAAAAGTAATGCTTAGATTAATAATTTTTTTCATCAATTCACTTTCAGTGACTTTCAGCCAATGATAAGGAAAAGATATTTTCAATATTTCGTTTCCAGAATTGTATTAATTTGATGATAAAAGGTAAACGGTTAAAACTAAAAACAAATGAAGTAGAAATATAGTCCTAGAGATTGCTATTTTTTTGTTTAAGTTTACTTTCATTACTTTGCCAATGGACAGGTGGCTTTGTTTGTTAAAATAAAAAAGGTATTTACCTCAGATACAAGGTGTTCGTAGCAGGTAGCTACTTAAATCAACTCTTGCAAATTGCGAATCGATGTCTGTGTTGACGCAAAAAATACAAAAATCTTTTGCACCTGGCGTTCGCCCGTGCTGATGCTTTATACAAAGTTGATTGCATTTCTTGAAACATACACAGCACCTGGTAAACGATCAAATTTTTTGTCAAAATTTGTTTGAGCTTCAAATTCATCAAACACTAGCTTTTACCCGCGACTCCGTCCGCGCGGAATAAAAAAAAATAGAAAACGGGGTAAAAATTATCCTATGTCCGTTTCCTGGTTCTAAGCTACCTGCCCATCAATTTTCAGTCAAATCGATTCAGCCGTTCTTGAGTTATAAATAGTGTAACTAACACAACTTTCTTTTATATATACCTATATAGATAGATGTGAAGTATGAAAAAAAACGTCAAACAAATCCACATAGTAGTATGCATCCACATTTTTTCAAATACGTGAAATTTGATCGTTGATCAGGAAGTATACATTTCAAGTTACACAATCATAACAAATTAACAAATACATTCTGAATACTGATAGAGCTATAAAACGAAAAACATATTCAATTCATTCATCGGATATGGAAATTTTTGTACCAAAACTTAAAATACAAAAAGAAATCTAGTTGTATAAATGGTCCATTTGGAAAGTGCATTGAACTTGAGAAGGCGTTTTAGAAAAAATTGTCACGTTTTCGAATGTTAAAATCAAAACCACTTAAGTACGATATCTCTATGCGAGAGAGGGAGAGAAGATGTATAAAAAAAGGGAACCGTATGCACCTGTTATGTTAAAGAGCTCGAGCAGCTGCAAGTTTATTTGGTTGACTGACAGAAAAAATGGGGTTTTAAGCATAATGATAGATCGATAAGTGCATAAAATAACTACCAAATTAATTAACAATATTTGCTGCCGCACTGTGACTGTGAGTCCGCCAGTTAACGTTGGTTTCTGAGACCAAAAAATAAGTTTAAAACCTATTGTTATTCCTGTGACTTTTTGACAAAACAGAGATAACAATTTTTTAAACGGAAACTTTAGTATCCGAAACCAACGGTTAGACTGTCTATAGTAATCTATACGTCTATGATATATAAATAAAATTGGACTCTCCGCAAGTCCGCGTTTGTTTCGGATAGATTACCCGAAACGGCGATTTTGACGGAACTTTTAGTGGAAGGTGTTGTATGTGCGTGGGAGGCTTTAAGCCATTTCTTTTTATTCTTCCGTGTAGTCGAAGTCGCGGGTGACCGTTAGATAAAAGAAGAAAATAGACAATAGACGATCATTATAATATTATAAGGATCAATATTATTGCCGGTGTTACTGTTTTACTTGGGGCCTTGAGTTAGAACGCAAAAATACAAACTAAATGTGACTGAATAATAGTTACATGTTAACATGATGGCGATGTAGTATTATTTTAATTATATTCGATCATATTATGATTATTAAAACATACATGCGTTAATTGAAAATACTTCTACATAATTAAAAGAGTGTAGCAAATAACTTGAGCACTAGATATTAGTCTGCTAAAACAAATAAACATTTTAATCAGTGAAAAAAAAAACCATATTGAAACAAAAAGAGAGAAAATGCAACGTTCATTGGAGCGGAAACTGCAGTGCCAAGGCCGTAATTTATTTTCAAGGGACATTGGCTTTACTGCGGTCTGCTGAATCAACGGGTTACAGCGAACTTTCTCGACAAAGCCTAGACGGCCTAGTGGTAGAATGGATGACTATTACTAAGTTTTTAGCACGAAAAAGACTGTAATAATAAAAAGTTGAGAAACTATCAGTTGCTCCCAAAGACTTTAAATTTAAAAACACAACATCGTGCTGTTTAATTGAGTGACGTGCGAGGAATGACCTCCATTCATGGATAGGAGGCTATAAACCGTGGTATTTTGTGTCTATTTGATTTTTACCATTTGGGCGTTGACGGTTATGGTTGGTAGCGGTGGTGAGGATTCGAACTAATAATAGAGATAGACATAACTGTTAGGAACTTAACAGGCGCTTCCAAGTAGGAACGAACCTAAAGCTATAATTTCCAAGCAATGACCTGTCCATTTATAGAGATCAGTGTGTGCGAGTTCTATTCTAGCTATCGCCCGAGACTCCGTCCGCGCGGGATTAAAAAAAAAAACTTAATAAGTAGCCTATGTGTTCTTCCCGTCTATGATCTACATCTATGCCAAATTTCATCGAGATCAGTTGAGCAGTTCTGGAGATACTTTCAAACAAACATCTATCTATCTATCCATCCAAACATTTGCATATATAATATTAGTAAGATAAATTATAACAACTTCAGGTTCAAATACTACATAGTATGGATAATGATTACGTAATTACACGTTGCAACACAAAAATCGATATTCACAAGATAAGTAATATTTCTATTATGTCTTAATAATAATTATTGCGAGATCGTAAATTATGTTATTATAAAATGAACGTTCTTTTTTATATCATTGCTACTTCCACTAGCAAAAGTTTTTTTTTTAATAAATCACTCTAACGCATTTCATTATATGTTACGAACGAAGGGATAAACGAAAGTACATCGAGAGAATACACGTTCCTTTGATACAAAGATATAGAAAAACTGCAGTCCATAAACGAACAACAATCTCGTTAAATAAATGTTTGTTTTACGCGATGTTTGGATAAAAAGTCTTAAAGCAGTGAGATGTTAAAAGGTTAATTTAGTAGATGGCGCCATTTGTTGTTTCTATTCACCTTTGATACCGCCAAAAAAATGCCTTGTTGATGCCATTTATTTAAAATTAGCTGTCTGTGAGATTTGAATACGAGCTAGATCTGTTAGTTCCCCAAGCAGGCGACTGACAGGGGTGGTTCAAGACTGACGACGTTGGAATTCTCTTTGTTAGGAGGCCAAGACCCAGGTCTCGCCAGCAGCTAAGTAAAATCCAAACTAAGTGTAAGCTAAGTGTAACCTTATTTAATTACAGAGAGTACAGGTTTAACACAAACTCTTCTATAAATACCAATAAAAATTCCGTGTAATTCTGACGTTCGACAATAATCTTGTAATTCTCGGAAATTAAGCGCGGATTCTTCGAGCTCAATGCATCAGACGTGACGCGTGACGTCATCTGCAAAAAGTCCGCTTTCGCTCGATCAGTCTAAGCCACATTTATAAACGGTGTCGGGTTTCTTTGTTCACTTATTGTAGGAACACAATGAACGGAAGAGACGCACTATCCGGCTTATTATTACGTTTGTAAGGAAGATATGAATGTGCGTGTGTATTTTCTTTTGATGTCATGATTTGTGGATGCCTTGTTACAAAAACTGATTAATCAATTAGAAGCTCCATGTGATATTGAAAAAAGTGCACTGATAGAGATGAACTGTTATGTCTTGAGAAGGCGCCTACTATCATGTACATGTACTGGTTGTCTATTCACCTTGCGAGTACATTTAAATATAAATAAAAATAGTTTTCGTATGGCGTATGTTAATACGGTATAGAAATCACGGGATCTAAATTCCGATTATAGTGTGTCCTTGAAAAATACACTAGCATTTGTTTCTTACTAAATTGCTAAACTACATCGACACAATTGAGAAAACTAAAAAACAATAGTGAGGATAGTTGTGTATTTATGAACGTATTTGTTACGTTAAAGGTGTGGTACCGTTGGGGGACATATTTAGGTAAATTTTAAAGCTTTCGCATCCCCCGAGCTCAGAGTACAAAGCGTGCTATTGTTTTTCGTGTCGCAGTTACGAACCTTTAAAAAAGGTAAGTGCGAATACTTAAACTTTACAAGAGAAAATGTATACACAGCTGTTACACGTTTTAATATTAGATTCTGCTGTTTTACCTAAGCGTAGTAGATATACAATAAATGCTTTAAGCTTATCTACGTTGTTAGTACGTACTACGTTGTTAGAAAATTATTGTCCATGATAAGTCTAAGTAAGTCTAATACACTTATTGCTTTAATATGGGTTATTTAAGTAAAACTTTCGAATGTTTACACGTAACAATACTGGACTTGTTTATGAACAAGGTTATGCACGACACAAATATCTTTTTCTGGGTGGGTAATGATAGTACGGTTAAAGTCAACTGATAAGATCTAAGAACATGATTACGGATAAGATTCCTAGAGGTCAAACGTCGTAGTCGTGACTCATTACAATATAATGTCGAATAAAACCTGTTATACGACATTACTACGAACAATACCTCGAAAGGTATCGGTACTATATGGAAATTTTTCGTAAACACTCCTGCTTAATAATTCTAAGCAACAAACATCATTAGCCACATAGTATTTATCTTATGTTTTGAGAACGATACAAAGGTTTTAAATACTATTTTTTTTTTCTCTTATGACTATATGCACGCAAAAATGGATGAAATGACAAGCATGAAACAATAAAAAAATGTAGTGTTATTTTTTATCAAAAAGTAATTTACGCACGCAGTTATTCATTAGTTAATTTATAAAGATCCTTTACAAAGTACTGGTCGGTTATAACATAAAAAAAAGAATCAGAAAAATGTATCACTGCATTCAAATAAAACGTTCCGCGTTCCATAACGTGTGAGTCACACGTCATTTCTCTGTAGTCTTTTTGTTGACACTATAAAGAGATACGAGTATTAGTTCAACCGATATATTGTAAAACAGGTATCAATGAGTCAGTAGTATTTTTCAAGGTTTCAAATACGTAAAGTTTCTCTATGAATTACATAAACAAATGTTGCATGGACACACTGGTGCCAGTTAGTTAGGACATTATAGCAGTTGCATGATTGCGTTTATTTTGAGCGTAACTGTACTACTTTACTGGAATAATGTGAACCAGACATTATTATAAATTAATTAAAAATAAAGAGAGTTAAGTCAATTAGAGACGGGCTACGTCTGTGTAATAATACCAGTCCCATTAGCCCAGAAGAATAGCCACCGATGGTCTCGAAACTACTCGGTACTGACACCGGATAGTCACCTATGTCAGAATAACATTTTTTGTATGCGATTACTATGATTCGAAGTTGATTAAGCGCTTCACTTAATAACATTATTTCCGTTAGTACTTCATATCGCACGCAAGTCTAGAACCTCTTTAACAATCTCACAGTCACTGAGGGCTGGTTATTTTACGCTCAATTTACTCCCTCTTAAAAACTAATGACTCAAGGGTTCTTATTTCAAATCAGGGCTTGGTTACTTATGAATTTTTAAGGCTACTTTATCGATGTTAAAGTATTTTGTACGTAGTTATTAAGCTCTCATTTAGATTTATGAAGTTTTTTCCAATTGGGTATTCAAACTGGTGTTTAGTTAGGATTTCCATACTGTATGTATTCCAACGGAACGCCCTATAATGTAAATAATTTAATTCGAATCAGTCTAGTTGGGCATTGTAGGCAGCGCGATTAAGATTGATTGTTCTGGGGGATCAGCTACTGGGTTCTCTTGTTTGAGGTAGGCCTAAATAAGCTTAATAGACGTGAGATTATTTTTATTTTTTAATTAAAACATTAATTATGTTGTATCAATTAATAACATAATGAAAAGTACATATATAGAGGCGACATATGTAGATCTATTTTTGACAAGTGAGACAAGGTTTACTATTTATTCTTTGTTAACCTACATAGTTGTAGCCAAGGATTATTTACTTATAAAAAAGCGACACGTTCAAATAACTTGTAAAATATTGTATTTACATGAAAATAAGGTTGCATGCAGCATCGTCATTAAACTCGACAAAATAGTAAAAATAGTTATAAAGTGAAAATTATCGCTATTATTAAAAAAAAAATTATAATCGAATCTTTCATGTTTTTGAACGTAAGCAACCATTTTACAAAGAACAAATGAATGGATGACCAATTGATAAGTAGGTATCCAGCTGTTTGGAACGTTCAAAAACAAGCTATCACCTATACTGAAAAGATAACCCCCTGTTTATGACGTAAGAGAAGTAATAAAGGGGTAGCAACTGTAAACAAAAAATGTACAACAATCTATAATGACTGTGAATCGATAATTTTGAAAAAAGAATCTAGGAACCTTAGGAATAGACCAATTGATCAAAATTTTTTGTGTAAGGGCATTAAATAACCAATTGGTACTTATGTATTCCTGATATCAAGAAAAATGCACAACATTTCAATAAATAGTCAGCTGTGTTTTATAAGACTTTTATAAAAAAAAACATAGGAAGTTTCCAGAGCGGTATAAGAGAGGATTCCTGGAGGACTATCAATTTACTCCGCAAAACGATTCCAGCCAGTTCAATGTGGGTTATTATTAGATATCGATCATGTCTTCCTGGTATTGATGCTTGAGACCACACAGTATTTTTTTTTACGATTTGTTTTAGTACCAAAAAATCAGTATTTATTGTCATGTTATTAAATTAATTTAGGCATTTTGTAAATATTACATTAAAATGTCTGTATTGGAGCCAAATAACATAATACGCAATAAATAGTATTCACACAAGCACACCCTAAAATATAGCTCAATATAAACGTGCCCGCTTTAACAACCCTCGCAGTATTTCGCTACAGGGCGGGTGCGCACCACATTGGGGAAAACAAGCCCCGCTCCCAAATAATTCAATAGTAACAAAATTCCACATTAATTATTTTAAAAACATTTAATTTATACATACCGTCGTAAATCCCGAAAATTCGTAACTTAAATTTATCGATCACATGTGTTTAAACAAATAAATAAAAGGCCAAATTCAACTTTGTATCACTTGAAATTATTATTTGAAATGAAAGAAAGAAAATAGTTATAACAAAACACAAACTTTAATTGAGACACCACAATTTTTTTAATCAAAACAATTCAGTTTTCATACGTAACAACACAACACACCTCTTTTCACAAAAACTACCCGGAGACTAAATGAATGGAGCGAATGATTCATTGGATTGAAAACGAACGGAATGAATATCTTTGAGACTTGGAGGTTTATGAAAAAAGCGCCACCTATCGGCACATATTGTTAGAGAGCCAAAGTTTATTTTTTGGTAGAAATAAGAAATGGTGATACCAGCTAATATTTAAAACGAATCTGTCGACTAATGAAATTGTACGATGCTTCTAAAAGCGAAATTATTATGTGTAAGAAAGAGTTTTTAAAATCTTAAGACGGA
Source organism: Papilio machaon (assembly GCF_912999745.1). Lineage (NCBI taxonomy): Eukaryota > Metazoa > Arthropoda > Insecta > Lepidoptera > Papilionidae > Papilio > Papilio machaon. The sequence continues at coordinate 2,340,054 of NC_060002.1, forward strand.
AGTTATTGTATAATCTATTTAATAAAAGTGTTACGTTGTTTTTAAGCTCAATTATTACCTATGTCAGCTCAAAACATTGAAATAATAATTTCATTTGAAATAGGTTTGCGAAATTGTGTCTACAAGCATTTTAGTAATTTTATCTTCTATTATTGTCTTAGGATCTTTTCTTGTTATATGGACAAATAGTAGCATCACTGCATTACAATTCTGTAACATAAGCTGTGCCCTTGACAGATTGTCAATTTGTTTTGTCTTGTCAATTGTCATAATGTGATTTGATTTCATTTTCTCATACGTCAAACATGGAAGAGGATCGTCTTTTTGATGAAAGAATTTCTATTCGAGATTCGGCTCGACCATTAAAAAAATATGGAAGTACATGCAATCATATGAAGAGGAACGAGGAATACATCAAACATGTTATGTCAAAGAGTGATACATTGCAAGGAATTGCTCTTAAATATGGCGTTACAGTAAGTCTATTTAAATAAATATATTGATAAATCTAGTAGCATACCAATGAAAATAACTTGATATTTTTGTTGTAGATGGAAAAGATAAGACGAGCGAATCGTTTGTTTGCGACTGACAGTTTGTTTTTGAGAGAATATTTACTGATTCCTGTAACCAGAGATTCTCCCTTTTATGAGAACGGTGAACGGGTTACGGAGCCCGCCATGCCACTTCATCGCGCATCAATGTCCGATATGTCATCTAGACAGTCACGAGATTTCTCCCCTGGAAGTCCCGATGAAAAGAAGAGTTTTGATAATTTTCTTAACAGATTGGATTCTTCGCTTGCTGATATTAAAAAGCATGTTGAGAAAAGCAAAGAAAATAGCGAGTAAGTATTTCCATATTATTTACAATTTCTATTAGACATATAAGCCTTTTTAATCATTCACAGACATTACAGTGATCAAGGTAATAAATGTAGTAATTGTCGTAGCCTTTTTAACTACAAAAGTTATTATCATTAAAGATATTAAAAAAAAGTTAAACTACCACCATTGCTATTTAGCCAGTCATAGATTAGTAATTTTAGCTAATTATAAAACTGAAGAACAGTTTTTCTGAATATTGAATGAGCATTAAATAATAGTAATTTGTAAAATAATTAATATTAACAAATGGAAAATATCTAAATTTTCTGCTGTAGTATTCTAAATGAGTTACATGTTACAGATAATAAAAGCACAATGTAAATATGTGTTTTGCAAGATAACTCTTGTTTACAATGACATTGATAATGTATATTTGAAAGTCACAACTAAAAGATTTGTACTCGAAATTATTGTTATAATTTAAATTACATGACTTTTGTCCTCTACATGTTCCGACAATTGATAGTGTTGTAATAAGGCATTAATTTAGGTTATCTTATTGTACCATCTGACTTTGTTCCCTTGAATTTAGGTTATACACTTTTATATACACATAAATTAAACTCCGAATATGTGACAATGTCATAATTAAAATGTCATAAGTCTAAACAAAAAAAAACAAGAAAAAAGAATGTCAATGCAAGCAAAAAGCTTCAGTTACATTTTTATTTTTAATTTCACAAACCTTATCTGGTGTCATCAGAAAATTTAACATAAGGGTGATTTAAAAAAAACTGATTTATTTAAGTACAAGCTGTCAATCATGACCCCTATTGCAAGTATTTAAAAAAATCTTACTAAGTAGCCTATGTGTTCTTCCAGACTATGTTCTACATCTATGCCAAATTTCATAAAGATCTGTTGAGACGTTCCGGAGCTACCTTCGAACAAACATCCATCCATCTAAACATTCGCATTTATAATATTAGATGGTTACCTAGATCCTATTACCTTAAAGCTATTATTATTGTTACTTTATATTTGAAAGTTTTGTGACTGATGATATTGTTGCATAAAACAAATATTAATATGAAATTATTACTAGATTTTGTCCATGACTTGACTTGTAAAAAAATTTTTATTATAAAACACCAGCTTTTACCCGCGACTCCGTCCGCGCGGAATAAAAAAAACACATGATAAAAAAGTTCCTATGTCCGTCTCCTAGTTCTAAGCTACCTCCCCATCAATTTTCAGCTAAATCAGTTTGACCGATCTTGAGTTATAAATAGTGTTACTAACACAACTTTCTTTTATATATATAGATTAATAGACTAAGTTATCTGTGCTAAATTTCATCGAGATTCATTAAGATTACATTATTAGAAACATCCATTCATCCATCGAAACTTTCGTACATTGATATGTGTCAATATATTTTTTATTACAATTTGACTCACACAAGGTCACAAGGTGTTGTGTTTGTGCTAACTATGTGTCCGTGCCGATCATGTGACTACTGCGCCTTTCTTATTTACCACTTTTAAAGTCATTCTTTTGTTTCTCCTTTGTTTTGTGCAATGATTTTTTTAGAGTTGGTTTTTTTTTTTGCGACATTGATTATGCTGATTTATTTGATGGCCAGTATAGATTGTTTTTTTCTTTATCTTAATAATTCAATGTCTGTAAAGTGTTTCTGTTGGAAATTACTGAATTATTTTGTTTTAACAAACTTTTAGGTAAAATGTAAAGAAACCATTTGACTTCAAAATTTCGAATTAATTAAGCTTCTGTTGTTATTAAATATGCATGTTGGTACAAATACGGTACTTTGTTATATAATAGAAAATAATTAAAAAGAAATAAGAACTGACTGATTATTGTGTAAGTCTAAATAACATAGGCAACAACAACATAGGCATAAACAACAACGGCATAAATTTTAACCTATACATATTTTTCAGGACAGAAATTGAAAGGAGCCAACTTGTTTAGGGTTGTCAGATTGTAAACAGGACCATTTGCTCTTTTTGACTATGTTGTGTAATCTTATCACTTCCTGTTAACCAGCCATATTGTGAAATACTAGCCATGTGGTGTTTTATGCCTATGCTTTGCTTAATGCCGCACTTAGAGTAGGTTTCTCATAATAAATGTACTCTAAAATTTTGCAACTCTAATAATGCCAGTTAACACTCATATTTTATTTTGGATCAAAATGCTAGAATACTTTTGCCTTTCACTTTAAGAAAAAAAAGTAATTATAAAAATGGCGTTGCTGCGGCGGCCATATTTGGCTAGTAATGTTACACATCGTTACTGAAAGTCTCATGGTCAACGTTTTATTTTGGGTCACGTAAATTATGCCCTGCTTGTCAGTCTGATAAAGTTGGAGATTGTACTACAATATACAACTAATAATAATTATTAACTAATGACTTCCCTTGGATTTATTGGTTATATTTTTATATTATACATGGTGTATTTAATATCCTTAAACTTAGATAAATACGATACGTAATAGAATAGGAATCTAGATTGAACCATAATTAGAGTAATTTGTAATTGCGTTTATTAGATAAAATTTTCCACGCCCGCACCGTATGTGTATGTAGGCTCTGGAACTGTATGGAATAACCTATTTGTTTCATTTATATGTTATTACATGAATAACCGTAGGTTTCTGAGACCAAAATATCTGAAATATCGTCATCCTTCTCATTTTTTTTAACAAAACAGAGATAAAATACGTTTTAAACGGAGATTTTGGTCTCAGAAATCCACGGTAAGACTTTATATTCACGACTAAGATGTTGCTTTCTTGCGAAGTCACTGTTCTGTATAGTAATTATTTTTGTTTTGAATATCCTATCAGGATTATATGGTTGCGATATCTTATTTATTAGGTCTAACCCTTTTAGCAATCGGTAGCTTATCTATTGGTGTATGTTGGTCAATATGTTATTGTGTTTTTGACTAAAAAGGCTAATAATGTTTTAACTACTATCGTTTGGATCTAAAATTACTTAAACGAATTTATATGCAAGAACTATTCCAAAAAATGTCCTTGAAACTTTGTTAAAGCTAAGTGAGTGAAGATCTAGGTTAGGTCTATCTTGGGGCAGCTGCCCCCAACCTCTCCGTCCCCCTAACCGCTCGTAGAGCTTAGCTAACGGACTGATATGGACAGTAAAATTGCTTACGAATCTATACCAAGAAAATAACAATTATTGCATAGAGGTCATTTAACTTCTGAATAAGTAGCTGTCGCCTGTAGCCGCGTCAGCGCGGAATCAAAAAAGAATCTTGATTAGAAGCCTATGTGTGTTTTACCATCTATGCCAAATTTCATCGAGATCTGTTGAGCTTCTGGAGATACCTTCAAGCAAAAATCCATCAATCTATCTAAACATGCGCATTTATAATATTAGTCATAGTTACAGTATTGGTCGTAGATATAGGATGTTTATAAAGTATTTTTTGATAGCGGTATTATCGCAATGCGGCATATAAAAGTAATACTGACAAGTTAATTTATTTCTAAATACATTTTGATATTAAATATATTTACATGTGACTGCAAGACGCAGTGGTATAGTTAGTAGCGGTATGACGTAAGCTTTCTCGTTACCGGCGAGGAAGCCTTTGACGGTAGACGGTAATGTACTACTTCCAACTTTGATAACAGACTCTTTAAATTATAAGATGAGAAGCATATTGTGTATTAATATTAATATCCTTAGAAATTTTTCTATACATTGGTTTAGTTTGATTTTGGATGGATGTTTGTTACTACATATTTCCAAAAAGGTTTAACGGATCTCGATGAAATTTGGAAGACAGGTAGACTGTAGTCTGGAATAACACCTGATCATTACAACGCGGATGGAATCACTGGCGATAGCTAGTTTGATTATAAATACCATTTCCTTTGGGATTCAAAATCAGTTTCTAAGGTAATCAGCCTAGTTTTGTACTTAGTTTGTAAAGTGGCTAATCATGTTACGAAGTATTAAAATACACTAACGATATATTTACCGCGCTAAGAGAGCATTTGGCTCAATATGAGCTAAGATTCCCCCTTCGTTTCGATTTAGTCGAGACAACGTATGAACATGGACAGACGAGGCGTTCACTGGTTTATTGACCTCGTGATAAGAACTTTGGCGACTTGTGCGCAATTGCTTTGATTCGCTGGTAACATACGATAAACAATGTTATTTAGTAGGACGTAGCGTACGTTTTACAGATTTTAAATCTAAGTGTATTTAGGATAAATTCGGAAGGGAAAAATTTTATTTGTAAACGACGGCTGCTTAATATTTATCAATCTTTTGGCTTAATGTTCATGTTTGACATTCGTACTTCTTACAAACCACAGAGTACTCTTCTTGCGGAGGTATAATACAAACTCCTTAATGGTGCAAACGCAAACGCGAAGCGCGAGTGAAAGATAAGAGATGTATTCTATTCGAGAATGTTGTAATTTTTAACTGAGTTATGTTTTCTGTTTTACTAACTGTCTCATTGACTTCCAAAAAGGAGACTAGAAATAACTGCCGAAACAGATGATTTCATGGTAAATTTGTAGCGTGTTCTGTTGCATTATAAAATATTGATTGCGTGCCAGATACAGAGCTACTGCCGACATAAGTCCCCTAGCAAACAAAAATAATGTACCTTTATTTTGAAACAACATTTAGTTTTTTTTTGAAGCAAAACCTTTTGTATTACTAGAATTTTGGATAAAGGAGTTTAAGTCATCTGCTCTCATCTGTGTAGTTACTAACTTAGGATATTTTTCCATTGTAATAATAATAATAATATAGCCCTTTATTCTGAAATTATTTGAAATATACACGTGATAAAAAAAAAATTATAAAATGTCCCTAATCTCAATGTGCCTCTTGGCATAGGCCTCCTCTAAACATTTGCATTGTTTTCTGTCTTGGGCGACTCTTCTCCAAAATGGGCCGGCTGCTATTTTTTTTCCATTGTATTAAAAGTTAAATGAAACAAAAAAAAAGTTTTAAATGCATCAATTACTACTGTATTTTTTATTTTAAAAATAACAAATATTTATGAGAAAAAAATAGTAGTAGTTAACACAACATATAAGGCTCAGAAGATTGTAATTAAAATGTCAAGGTTAAGTAGGTAATAATTGATACGTTAATCTCGCGGCTCTGCATTTTATTACAAAGTTTATTCCCAGAATATCTTTTATGATTCACATGATCTGTTAGATACAAACATGTTTTTTTGCATATGGTATATTGAACACAGAACGGGATTAATAAAATGTAAATTGACAGCCCACACAAATATCTTTCACAAAATTTGTTATCAATTTTATATGTGTGATTAGTATGGATGTTGACGACCTATTTATCGAGTTCCTTTTGACCGAGGTCTGGCTATGCTAATATTAGTTTTGATTCCGAAACGGTTCTTTTGCTGCACTCACACGCAGCGACACTTGTTTGTGAGATTCTCGCATTTGTCACGGCTTAATTTTAGTTGTGCGAATGTTTTAATCGCATTATAAGTAGGGTTGCCAACTGCCAACTTTGGATAAATGTAGACTTGTATAGCGGCTTCGATCAGCGATGATACTATCTATCGAAGGGTTGCGAAAAAAATCGACGACCACTGTATAATCATTATTTAATTCTTTACTGGACGCCGAAATTAAAACAAGAAACCCTTAGAGACTTTTTAAATGACATCTTCCGTTTAGGACCCAAAGTGGTCGTATATGCACTGTTCAAAACCCAAATGATGACAACCCTAATTAAGAGATGTGCAATTAAAAATATGTAGCATTTGTTTTAAAAAAGGATTCCTTTTATTCAAAGAACATCGTCCTTTTTATTTAACCTTTGTGATCTATGTCATGGAATATTGGTAGATTGCGGTGGTCAGTATTTTTTTAATTCATGCTTTTCTCAGTTTTTTTTTTATATTTCAAGGAGAGGACAATATTATGGTTTTGTACATGTATTTCTGCAGTGGAAAACTACGATGAAGTTAACAGCTTACACCTTTACCTCAATTAATTTAAAAAACGAATACTGGGCTTGTTGATCACTTTATATTTAAAAAATAACTATGTCGTAATACGGATATCAAAATGTCACAATAATAAAACGGGTTTTTCGTGATGATGTTCTAGTTTGTGCCTGAAATCTGACATTGTGGTCGTTAGGCTTTATTCTAATAATTTTTACGGAAAATAAAGATGTAATTTGTCTGATTAGTGTTAGCTGTATAAATTTATGTCAGTGTAATTATTTTGATAACGATTTAATTTGTACAAATGTTATCTAATATCTTACTTTGCGACACATTTTATTTAATTTTTATTCATGTATGTATTAAATTATGCTACGACTCCGTGATTATTACATCCAAACACATTCCATGCCACGATTTTATCGTTTGGAAGTGAACTCGCCGGATCGGTGGCACTGAAAGTGTTAATACTTTTTAAATGTTCAGTACTAGAAAAGATAAAGTACATAATGTGTACTTTATCCACTATGTACGACTGCCTATATATACTTGGACTCAATTGTTTTTTTTCAATTCCAGATTTGTCAAAGACTTGGAGGATGGGTTTGTGCGTCATCGGCCGATAGCCCGGCTGCGTCAGTCAGCGTCGATGGGTGCCACCTCCTCCGCGTCGTACAACGAGGTGATTCCTCCCCCGCTGCCGCCGCCCCCTGTCGCGCTCACGCAGGGTCGTCGGGTCGACAGCTCGCTGAAACGCCTCGAGAGGGCGCATGATGACCTCTTCCAGTTGTAGCGTTCGAGACAGCGCAGGTCAGATCTCTTGTTAAAATACCTAAAACTTAAAACTATGAGAGGTAACACTTAGCGAAATCGCATCGCGTATGAATGGAGAATGAAAAAAATTGTGAAATTGAAAATACAGGATTTGCCACAAACACAAAGAAATTACGAGAAGTCTCAGCGTTATGCCTGATCTTATCTGCGAATGAAATTACCATATCACTGATGTTTAGTGGTTTTACGTCGAGATGAATCTTGTTTACTGAGTTATTAATTGTAAATGTTTTTCTCGTTTCCTTTTTCTGAATCATATGATGACTTATTTTTTTAATTGATAGTCCTCTGTGAACGTTACAGATATGCGCGTTTCCATTGAATGCGATGTGGGCGGGTGACGTCACAGCCCACTCGCGTTTCGGACACGACGGCGGGCGGTCGCGTGCCGCCCGCAATGGACTGAGTGCGCCGCGGTGAGTTCTTCTAACGGCGAGTGATATTAGATAGTCGATCTTATGCCTATCGTAATACGATCTGTTTTACTTTTGATATATATGTTTATGTAGATGTGTTGGTAATATAGTAAGCAAATATTTTTTTTTTATAATTTTCCTAATACCTAACCCTCTAGACAAAGTGCATTCGATCCGATGCGATTCAATAACGAAGTATATATGGAACTGACAATAACTAGATAAGTCTCCTGATTTTTATGTCATTTCCATATATTTTTTTTTCTTATGGCATCGCTTCGGAGTCAATTCACTTTCCATAGAGGGCTGATTTTTTTTAAACATACATAATGATGATAAACCAAAGATAAAGTTTAAAAAATCCAAATTTTTCAGTGCGGTTTAAATTATTAAAACTGACGAATTATTATGTTCTGTATATTGATTTACTATATTACAACATATCAAAATTTAGATACGCATTTGTTGTTTTATATAAAACACAATAATATAACGTATATTTGTATATAAAAAATCAAAGATGCACCTGTTTGTGCATCGTCGATTGTTACAGTATCAAATATATTATCATTTATATTTAAGATAAATGTTAGAAATTATTCTACAGCTTTGAACATGTAACATAGTTATATAAATATGTATATACTATATGTATGTAATTAAGAGAATATATGTAAATTTACACGCCAATTAAATATAAAATAACGCCCTTTTAATCGACCAAGAGTTTTGGATAAACATGCAAATAAATTTTGCATTACGATAATTGCACACAAGTAATCTACAAATTATTAAAAATACAAAACCAGTTGAATAAAAATTTTTTTTATTTTTAATTACTCGAAATAATTAAAAAAAAATTAAAACGTACCTACAATCGTACGTACAATCCTAATATTAAAACGTACTGGTTGTCATAAAAGCAATGCCACACGAATGCTGTGCAACGCATATACTAACGTTACTGTTTTCCAAAGAAAAATTTGTTTTTGTTGTCCACGTGTTTACTGTTCACGGGAATGCGTGACAATCTCTCATCAACTATTCTTTGAGCAGAACTTTTGCGTTATTAACACCCATTATTCATAAAATTATATAATTTATGTATCGCCAAATATTAGAGAACTCAAAAGAGCGGTGCAGTACCGTAATGGCAATGTTTTTTTTATACAAATATAAATCTTCTGCTGTACGATAACAAAACGACATGTGGCATCTCTCCGCCGGATAAATGCCATAAGTTATTTCTCGTATACAAGATATGAAATTTTGCTGGCTGTGCTATTTATGTTAATATAAAGAACCCATTTTTACATGAACATAAATAAATTCCAAGACTCGGATTTCTAAGTGAAATTATTTCCTTTTTAGCCGACTTCAAAAAGAAGGAGGTTATCAATTCGACTGAATTTTTTTTTTTTTATCAATGTGGTCGCGGCGTGTTACATCGTTACGGCCAGGATTAGTAGGTGATTTATACTTATTTAATCTTGGTTTTTTAATCGTTGCTTTACAGAACATTTAAATAATAGTAGCCAGTACAGTATTTGTCATAGATCTTGGTGGCTCGGAATATCTTATGATTCGCTGCGCAGAATACAATGTTTGATATAACGGGGGGATTGGGATGTGGGGAGAGGGGACTGCGCAGCGCGCATATGACCTTGAGCCGTCAAGATCTTTGAAAACGGTTATAACGAATTACAATCGCATAATACTATTGTTGAAATTAAAAGAAGATCGAAAATAATTGTATAAACGCTTTTAAAAGTATGTTATTTACTAAACAATGTTAAAAATGCAATACAGAAATTAAAAACAAGCAATTGTATTTCAAATTAGAAATACCATAGATTTTCGTAGTTATTACTTAAAATGCAGTTGATATAATATCCTGAATGCTTTTATTAAAATGTAATACATATTATATTATATACGGTGTAGTAAATAGATAGACCATTAAAGATGTATTGAGCTTGCTAATTTATATACATATTTGTACCAGAAATATGTCAGTTAAATAGATTTTTGTGCTCTTAAAAACTGCAATTAAGTTACTAAAAGGCACGATAAAAATGTTTTGTTCGTTCAGACAGATCAGGTATAAATGTAACTTATATAGGAACGGATAAAACACTCACGTACATATGTTTGGTGTCAGCACCGACTAGTTTCGAGACCGACTAGTTTAACTGACAGTGAGCGACGGGCCGCGTCCGCGAGATAATACCAGTCCCACTCAACCTGATGAAGGGCCCCCGATGGGCTCGAAACTAGTCGGTGCCGACACCGGACATATTATGTACGTCAGTGTTTTAGCCGTTCCTATATAAGGTATAAATGTTTTTAGATATCTTGGCGGCTCTTAACTTCTGGTGAGTCGTTGCACAGAACACAATGTTGTGCGTACCGATGACCTTGAGCCGCTAAGATATTTGAAAAGAGTTATATTTCAGTTACTATTGCAATGTTTAGTTTTATTAAATTAGAAACAAATAATTAAAAAAAAAATAATAAAAACTTTGGTTTTTATACATTTTGTTACACGATAATTGCATTTGATGTTAATTGTAACGTTAAACAAATACAAGATTTCTTTTCATACTAATAAAAATATATTTATGTTAATATTTAATTCAAATATCGTGACAGTGTCACGAGAAATATACTGTATAATCATTATTGCCTAGTCTAAGTATACATTATTTATAAGAAATCGTTATATAAACGAATTCAATAGAAATTAGAAATTATTATAAACCTATCTAAATAATTCTACATTTATACGACTGGAATATCAGACTAATTAAAAACAGACATGTTTGTAGCATCAATGAAACTTTCAGAAACCAATCTATCTATATATATAAAAGAAAGTCGTGTTAGTTATACTATTTATAACTCAAGATCGGTCGAACTGATTTAGCTGAAAATTGATGGGGAGGTAGCTTAGAACTAGGAGACGGACATAGGAACTTTTTTATCTTGTGTTCCTTTTTTTTTTATTCTGCGCGGATGGAGTCGCGGGTAAAAGCTAGTAGACAATAAATGACAGTCTCTAGTGAAATGAGTTTATATGATTTCTCATTTCAATTGAATTCGACTATACGTATATGTAAAAATATATGTGTGTCGATATCGCCATCTTTTTTTATTTTTACAATATAATTTTTTTTATTAGTAAATGTGAATAAAAAAATCATTTTCTCTCATAAACAGAGGTAATAATTTTTTGTACACGTGTTTCGGTAATAATAACTTATGTTTTATATTTACCATTAAACTTATATTTGTCTCAATTATTCTGTTTTTTTATAAGTTTTTAATTTTTTTTTTCGTATTAATATTCAAAGTATTGGGATGATACAAAGGTGTAAAAACTCTCCTAAACTTCGCTTTGAAGTGAAGTAATTTAAATGAATATTTAAACAGTTGTTTCTATGTCTTAGTGTTAAAATATATTTTATATGTATTTTGCTTTTGAATACTGATTTAATTATTTTTTATTTTATTATTAAGCATTAAATATTAGAGTTTTTGAGTTGCCAGTCTTTTGACGTTTGTGTATATAAAAAAAATAAAAAAATACATATCAGCTATCAGTTCAGCTCAGTTTTGTTCTTTTCTTTTAAAATTAGAATGTGCGCCTCGATGATCTTGATCTGTCAAAATTTGTCAGATTCCGGCGAAAAATTTCATTTCATGCACATTCTTATTTGAATCAAACTGTATCTGGCAATCGTTTGTTGCTTATATTATTAAGCTTTATAATATTTTTTAGGTTTAAAAGTCATTTAGAATATTTTAACCAGTATGTACAGTATGTTTATTTTTTTACAAATCTTGGCAATACCTTATGTCTTAAACGTTCCAAATTAAAGAGCAATTGATAGAAAGTTTATTAAGACAACTGTCAAAAGGTAAAACATTTTAAATCATTATTAACGATTGTTTTTATTTGTCTTTATTAAAATTTGTATAATGCATGTTAAATAACATATTAACATCGAATGTGACGTCATCAATATCACAGTTAATTTCGTGTGCTGCAAAGCATTCATCAGCTACAATGTTAACTACCTTTATAGTAATTTTTTTATTAATTGTATGACGTCATTCGACAAATATGTTATGTTATTTCGCACGGATAGCAATGCAGTGTTTTTAATTAAATAAATAATTGATGCAAACGAAAACCCCAGAGTCATAGGAATGAAAAACATTGTATATTTTTGAATTGATTTACTTTTCTGTAATATTAATTTTATATTCTAAGAGCGATTATATTTAATTTGGCTATATGTGTTATATATTATTGTTTATGCTAGTTGAGCTTTAATAAATATTTTATTACACGTTGAATTTGTGTTTAATTTTTATATGAAGAGAATTCCTATTTTCCTGAAGAAAATTCTTTGATTTAAAGATAGTTTTTTGAATACATTAATAATGTTAATTTATTTGTAGCGAATATAATATGTGTGATAAAAAAATAAACTTTTTTACTTTCATCTCACATAATACATTAAAAATCACACTACTTTAATAACAAGGAGGTGAAAATACAAAAGTTAACAACTAAAAGGTAGAAATAGCGACATTAACCTAATTTGTATTGCTTTAAAGTTTAAACTGCCAGTTGTCACGGTTAAAGACAACGGCGTCCCCTTGTGGCAATGAGCCAAGACTGTAACATTTTATAAGTCGTTTAAGACGGTATTTTATGGTTGCTCCTAGCTATTGGCTCTAATAGTCTAGTTTCTTAGACTGGTTGCTAATTAACTAATTATATCAGAAAGAAAAAGAACATTTTACTTATTCATATTTAAAATGAAACAAAAAAATTACGTATTAGGTTATACAGGCTCTTGTTGCTTAGACTCAAACGAAACTAAAAATAAAACTTTATGATTTTTAAGTTCAGAGAAAGACTGAGGAATGTATGGAATTCAAAATCTTCGGCCATATAGTTCATTTTAATTACTATATCATAAATATATAAGGTTTTTTATATATCAAGTGGATTATTATTTACATAACCAAGGAAGCAAACATACGATTTCCTGAAGTAAAACATCAGAACTACGGGTCAAAGTCACGCACGAGTGAACTCTTTGTCCCGACATGCTTCACTGATTTTGTGTACAAAGCTCTATCATACCGCTTTGATTTGAAATTCTGGCCCATTACATGCCCGAGATTGTGTATTACAAAGCACATTTCACATATTACGAACGTTATTTGTTGTGAAAAAGGTACAAACTACGTGTACAATATATAATATTTATTATTTTGTATATACAATCAAACTTAGATAAGTAGGAGACTTTTATAAACGTGAGTCCAGTTTCGACAGAGGACTTCAATAAGCCAGAAACTTGGGCTATTGCGTAACTTCTATAACCGAGAAAAATGTCGCATTTCCTTGGACTGTTGCTTATCTTGGTTCGACTATATTTGAATGAATCAATTGACAGCCTCTCTGTCCGCAAATTTGCGTTTGTTCTTGATAATCTCCGAAGTGGTTGGATCAATTTTGACGTGAAGTTAGCTAAATTAAGATATTTTTTATTCCACGCTTATGAAGTAGCAAGGAATAATACAGTGTTAAATAAATATTTGAAATCGATTCATTAGTTGTAAAGTTTTATCCGAATAAAAGATTTATTTTCTCTTTGTAATAAATTTTCAGTACGTATGTCCTTTCTTACATATGTTTTCATTACTTTTTTTTGTAAAGAAAACGTCTGTTATATTTTAAGCGTTAAAAAGTTCATTAGTCCCCTTGTCGGCTTTCTGACTCGACCGGAAACGGAAGTCCTGAACAATAAGCGGAAGCCTCGCCGGAAATCTGCTCAAAGAATTTCGCATTCATTTAGATGAATTAATTTCGCGCTTAATGGATGGCGTTGACTTTGTTTTTGTCTTATTTTTATTTAAATAAAACATAAAAGGTTTACGAATTAATGTAAAGATCATCATCAGCTCACTATACGTTCCCACTGAGGGGCCTACACTAAGTAAGGGGTGACTAGGCCACAGTCAACCATGCTGGCCCAGAGCGGGTTGATTGACTTCATACATATTCTTGAATGTCAGGTCATTCTCAGAATCAGATATGGTCAGGTTGCATCATAAATTTTTCCTTCACCGTAAGAACATCGGATAAATTTACATATGTAAATCAAAAAGTGAAAAACACATTGGTATATGGTGGGATTTCAACCCAAGACTTGCAGATTACAAATCAAGTGCTTAATCCCTGAGCCACCCACGCTCTAATGTAAAGCTACTGGAAAAATTATATTTGAAATAAACATTTATAAATAAAATTTCAATGAGGAAGGAAAATCACAACACTTGTAACTTTTATTTGTTTATTTTGTTTTCCATATCGGCCGTTTCGAACTGTTATTAAATTTCCACATCATAATAAATTACAAACTTCGATATAAAATTAAAAAAATAGTAACTTCAATTCTCACTGTAAATAAATGTCGAAATTGTTTTCATAACAAATGGAATATCTGGAATAAACTCTTGAAGGAACAAAGAAAACTTTATTTCCAACGGTTTCACTCAATTTTCTCAACGAATTTATTTTATAGAACAAACAGTTTCGGAGCAGTTTAATTTTAGATTTGTTTTCTTGAAGTTTTAAATTAAAATATAATGAAATGAAATTAAGTCATATTCAAGATATTTCTCAGAAAGAAAATACTTATATATTACACTCGCATATATAGTCTGACAATGGTCAAGATATTCATTTTAAGATATCTAGGATGTAACTAAGATCACAAAAAATATATAAAGGTTTATTTAAAACAAATATTGAAGTTTAAAATACACAAAGATTACGATCCAAGTCAGAAACCTTCAGCGCAAGACGACATTCTTTATGAATGTTTTTGTAGTCGGTTTTGTAAATTATTATAACTTTATTTACTAACATTAGTTTTTAGCTTTTACTAAACCTAGTATCTAATATATAAAATTCTCGTGTCACAGTTTTCGTCACCGTACTCCTCCGAAACGGCTTGACCGATTCTCATGAAATTTTGTGAGCATATTCAGTAGGTCTGAGAATCAGCCAACATAAATTTTTCATTTTTTTTAACAGCGCGCGGACGGAGTCGCGGGCGACAGCTAGTAACAATATGAATCTTTGTAATCTGAATCAAATAAACATTACTTTTGTTATATTCTTTGAAACAAAAAAAATAATTAATAATGTAATGAAAACATTCGTACTCATTTATTTTTATTTACCTTGTCCCATGTGCGATGTCGCTTAATTTATACTAAGAAGAAAATAAGCAACTTAAGCTATAAACTGTTGACTTTTAACATTGTACGCGGACTATTCTCTAACCAGAGCTAAAACAGTCGTGCATAATGCAACGAGGACAAACTGCCCCGCTCGGACTCCGCATAAACAACCTCTTAATGTCCAGTTAAATTCTACTCTATGTAAATAACTCGCAAATATTACTAATACTATGTATCTACTTATTTTTTTTTGCTGTATTTACATAAACGTTATCTTATTTGTATGTAATGTGTAAGCTTGTTTGTTATTAATCCCCTGCAATACACCACTGTTTTTAGTTACATTTTTAATATCGCAGGAACTCATTGTATTAAGGACTAGCGGTCGCCCGCGACTTTGTCGGTCCAGAAATAATTAAAAAAGCCTATAATATACCCTCATGCATCAGCTACCATCTCGTCCAAGTCCCGTCAAAATGAGTCTAGCCGTTCCGGACGCTATTAGGAACAAGCGCGGCCTTGTGGACCGACAAACAGATAGACCAAAATGTTAAAACTTGTTTTTTTTATTTATCAGCAACAAAAACATATCCTGTGTATACGAAATTTATATATATGTGGATATTACAGACACTCCAATTTTATCAATATGTATTGATATTCAATGTATAGATACATGCTTATACTTTGTGCATTTCTGAGACATTCATTAGGAGGAAAAAAATAATTAAAGGATGCGAATCTACATAACGAACAATTGAATTAAGCCGTGAAACTACTCCCGAGACTCGTCTGATGTATCGAAATGTGGGACATATTGTCTGCATTTGCGAGTTTTCATTGCTTGACAACATAATTATATCTCTCTCAGCCCTTCTGAAAAAACTGAAATAACAATCTATCTTTGTATCAATATTTCTGTTGTGCAATTACACGGTTTCATAGACACATGAAATATTTAGTGTTTTGATGGAATTAATCTCATTATTTCAACCTTGTATGTGTAGCTGTTGTCGACAAACAAGATGATTTAATTTAGTAGAAGCAAGAAAGATCTTCCAGGAAAGTTCTCAGGCAACTAAAGTAGTAAGTTGTAAAAACAGCCACTAAGACTGTACTAATTTGATTCGAATAACATATCATTCGCTAATTTCTTTCCTTGGTTCTAACTTGGGCCTTTTAGGCTACAAAAGATCACAATGTAATAGACATATTATGTCATATAATATGTATGTAAATAAAAACTTACTAACAAACATTCCTGAGGGGAAATTACAGATCTCAATTATCACACAACAGCTATAGCCCCATAACATCCAAGTACAAGTCGCATCGCGACCATTAAATTCAAAGAAATAAGTTTCAATAGAAGTAGCAATAAATGGAACATTTTCTGCAGAATAACGTCTCTCACAGAATTGCTTATTAGAAGCGGCAACTTTACCGCCATGTCTTGGCGCTTTGCCATTTTTGTAGATCACACAGCAAAGTTTTTGTAAATGTCTCAAGTGCCTCAATTATTAACGTTAAACGTTACACAGAAAGGACAATTAAGTTGTAACGAAATGTTAGCGTTTGCTTCGTTCCGACTTAAAAGCGGCTGTTAAAGTTACTTTTTTTACATACTTTAAATGGCAAACGAGCAAGTAGCCACCGGAATTCGCCGAAATAGTGAAGCAACCGCTGGCCATAGACATCCGCAATTGCATATACGTTGTCTACCTTTACTCGACGACTTTACCGCTAGTGCTAAAATGGTGAATATCAAATAGGCACAAAATACCATCGCTTGTAGCCTGTCTAGTGGATTATAGAGATCGGTGGTTTCAAATATGAAAAATATGTGGACCTGACCGCTCGACAAAGTGCATTCTTTCCGTTGCGATTCCAAAATGTAACGTGTCAGTTCCATACATTTTTGAAATTCGTTATGGAATCATTTCGAAGCGAATGCACTTTGTCTAAGTGGGCTGTACCCAGTAGTGACGTCTAAGCTATCTCACAATTCATTCAATCAGTTAGTAAGTATTTATATATTTCAATTCAATTTTTTTAAGAAAATAGTTGATAAAAATAAATAGTCACATTAGATGTGACCCAACTTATTACATTTTATCAATTGAATTTTCTACTCTGATAAAAGAATTTCGCTAGCTTTACTAAATTTATTTTGTCGCTGACATTTATCCTTACAATATCTTTTATTAGGTCTTCGCCTGTGGCGGCTGTCAAGCGTATGATAAGGGCTCAGATTTTAACTGTCGAAGATGACACATTTATCGAGAATATGTAACATCAGCTTGTATTTTTATAACTCCCCGTTAGAAAACGATTAATATTACGTAGTTAAAGATGAGACAGTCAAACAAGGATGTCAAGCCTTGTAAGAGAGGCGGTTCTATCGGTTGACTCTGTCAGAAAATATGTAAAACATACTTAATGAACAGCATAAAAAAATCATATGAATTCTACAGTAAGAAAAGTATCTCGTGATACTTTTTTCATAATGACAGGAGGGCGCAACTGAGCTAGTGAGCTATAATTAGTTTGAATGATGCTGACCGGGTCAGATAATTTTTCATTCTATAATTTAAGTCAATATCACTTACCGTTCACTTTCGTTATTAAAATACATAGATATGTAAAGTTCTAAAAGCTAGGTCATTTTAGGTTAGATAAGATTAGATTATTTCTTTACAGTGTCGTTGTGAATACCCTCTATCTAATTATTTTATTCTTCTAAAAGAGTACTGAATTAACCATTTCGGACAGAAATCTAATTTGAAATATTTAGTTACAATTGTTTTCTTATAACATTTTCTAATTCGTAATAAGATTTGTCTTATTTTGTTACTTAAAGAACAAAGATTTTTTTTGTCTAAGGAATTTTTGTACAATGTAAGAGAAATTGGAATTTAATTATTTTAGTAGACATATTGTTGAGAAGTAAAGGTAATTACATATACATACATATATCTTCATTCAAATAGGCTAGAAAAAAGACCAGATAAGTATTTTTTATTAAATATTATTTTGACTACTTAAATAAACCGTTAACCTGGCTTCAATTTATAAAGTGTGCGTTTGCGGTCGTTTAACAACAGCCGGCGGTGAACTGCCGACAGGAAAATATATTTTTTATGCTAATTTAGTGGTAGGGAAGAGTAAATTAACAGGCGCGTTTAATCAAGCCTTTTTAGATTTTTTTTCTCTATAAGATTATGGACAATACTGATACTTTGATGGAATAATTGAATAATGTCCTAAAAGTGGATTTCGAATCAATTATTTACAAACTCACATTTATGATATCGAACGTGTGACATGCTTATCCTAGCTGGTAAGAGAGGCGCTGCTATCGTGGTTAGTTCTGTCACAAAAAATGTAAAATAAAAATATAGGCCAACAAGGATATCCGACCCGGTGGGCATAAGTCAAACTAAATTATGACAGCTCACTGTTAACGTCAAAAAATGTCACAAGATACTCTTTGTAATGTACGGAGCTGTCATAATTTATTTTTCTTTTATGTAATTTTGTATGTCTAAGTGGTCTAAGTAGATTTTTATCCTGACAGCAACAATTGCGATAGCAGGGCCTCTCTCACTGGTTTAGATATCTTTTTTTGACTGTACAATACAATAAGGACTTTAAAGCATCTTTGACAGGGGGCGTTATTGAGCTATCACAATTTAGTTTGCCTTATACCGGGTCAGATAACTTTATTGGTATCAAACCTTCAAATCAAAAATTTTATTGGGTTTTTCGTGGCTAACCTAAGTAAACTTTATTACAACCAGGCCACACAAATGACATTAAACTTTGCGATAAAAATAAAGTTTAGTTAGGTTTATTGCTATTTAAGTGGAGTGGTGCTATTTTGGAGTTTATCCTAATAAAGGTACAACGTTAATAAAGTCTTTTAAACCTAATAACCGATGGTTTAAATAAATAATTTTACTATAGTAAATTTCAATTTCACAAATTTTTTAACCACGAATTTTCGCTACTGAAATATTTTTTCCTGGATCCAATATTCTTTTAGCTCTTGCCTGCTTTCATAAGTTGTAAATAGTGACCTAAAGTAGTATTTGATTAAAATAAAATAAATTAAAGCATGAAAATGTTCTTTATTGTAACATATTATAATCTAATATATAAAATTCTCGTGTCACAGTTTTCGTTCCCGTACTCCTCCGAAACGGCTTGACCGATTCTCATGAAATTTTGTGAGCATATTCAGTAGGTCTGAGAATCGGCCAACATCTATTTTTCATTTTTTTTAAACTGCGCGCGGACGGAGTCGCGAGCGACAGCTAGTATGTTATAAAAATAAAGCTACGAGTACGCTGAACATTTCTACTTCTAGCAACAAACTTCCTGCTATGAGATTTTCAAGTTATGTGTAACGCCTCTCATGTAAATTTGTATTGTATTATTATATACAGTCACCTGTGCTGTATAGTTATGTATATTTTGAAGCGTAAAATATTATAGATTTAGTCTACAACAAGGTTAGTATCTGTTCTAGAACTTATTTATTTGATTGTCTTTTGTTTTTGGAAAAAATACAAGAAAATCCAACACGAATAGAAACCCATAAATCCACATCGTTGTCGCTGCAAGCACTAAATATAAATCAGTGAAAGGCTTCGAGCTCAGTGTAAGAGACAAGTACACAGCCGAAGGACATAGCTGAGCTGTAATTTGTGTGTTCCAGATATACCGGCTTTGCCAGGAATCGCAAACTTAAATTTATCGGTCAACTAAATCAAATGAAATGAAGTATGTGTAATATTATATACGCGGGGAAAAAGCTTTAGTGTTTTCGTTCAACTAAATCGAATGAAGTGAAGGAGGCGTTTATAATTTGTAAGTATTTGGGATACTTTAGTTTTTTCCTAATTAACCGATTCCAAAATCTCTTCTCATTTTTATACAGCTGGTGAAACAAAAGAGTTTTTCGTGAATGTTTTTTCTATTTAATATCACTAACCGTTGGTTTCTTAGATCAAAATCTCTGTATAAAACATATAGTAATCCCCGTCATTTTCTTTGACAAAACAAAGTTAACAAAATGTTTTAATAATATATTTCGAAATAAAATCCGAAATATTTTATGTTGTAATAAATATGTTGAAAGCAGGCACTTTTGAATATAATGAAGTATTGATGTAGAGCGTCGGTGAATCATTAGCACGGATCGCACTATTGTGTTGCAGCTAATTGGAAATCTCGCTTTCAGGATCGCGTGTTCGCGTTTCACCGTTCAGCTTGCGGTGAGAGACTTTTATTTATTAACGATATCTATCTATACATTTTTATATCAATATTGAAATTAATTTTTTGTTTTACAAATGTTTTGATAAAAGAATGAAGTTGTTAAGCCAATTTACTAAAATTAAGTCAAATTTAAAACTATATGTTGAAATTAGACCTGTCGGATGTAATGCGTTCCTTCTAGGTTGGTCATCAGAAAGATATTGCTTTAGTTCCATTAAAAATTGAGATAACAATACATTTTTATTGAAAGTATAAAAGTTTGTAGTAAAAATTAATGAAAACAATTTATTTATTAAAAAGAAAAACTCATTAAAAACAAGTTTTTTATTATTATATTTTAAATGAAATGAAAATTTAAAAAATAGTTTGGACGATTCAAACCTTGGACTCGATGAAGATGTATAGTTTCATTGCGAAGTTCCCTCGGCCACTTTCCAACTCTAACATCCGATCAGCAACATTTCAAACCGGGAAGTGCTTTAAATTTGATTTGCAAGATTTTTTGACAAACACATAGGATAGGTGAAATAAGACAAAAATTAAATACAGAAATATTCGTCTTTAACATAGGGTAATAAGTTTCCTGTTATTTCTTGTTTTGCAAATGGATTGCTCATTAAATTTGCTATAAAGTATTCATTGTTTTACAGTGTAATCCCTCTGCTTCACCACGCATACTAACTACGCAACCGTTATTCACTCACAAATGAGACCCAACCCGAACATTAAGCAGTAACATATTACAATTCTCTACGAACATTTCACATTCACAATATCTCACATATATTTAGGTATATATTTGAGTAAACATATATACTTGTAGCAGATTATTATTATTTTCATGCTCATAGTAAAACAACTAATAATTTGTTTCAATTTTTTTTAGCGACTCAGGTCCTTCGTACACAAAGCAATGTAAATCTCCGAAACCAACAATTGTAAGGTTACGCAAATTATCTATTCAGCCAGTACAGGTTTAGCGAATACATTTAAACTGTACACATTTGGTCCGCCATCTTGAAAATTGTGACTTTTCTTACGACGATCTTGAAAAACAGGTTGCGAGCGATTGTCTTAGGCGATGCCGGTTAGAAATGTTGACGACGCGTTGTGTACGAACCCTTATGATGTTCGTTACATATTGCGTATGTCGCTTAGCGACTATCGTAATCGTAATGTCCTTTACAAATCTGCTTGTTTTCTTGATATAATTTTTCAATATTAATTTAGTATTTAGGCTATTCTTTAATGACCATCGCCGTGACATTAATTAATTCCTACCATGATTTTTTCATAACTAAAAATTTCATTTACTGATAATAGTGACGGAATATAATTCCAAAAGTAACAATTCGCGGAAAAAAATTCCAAGAGCCCGCGGCGGGGTAATGTTAATTAAGCTTTCCCGCAACGATGTGACAGCGATGTAGCTACTGAAAATATGCGTGTAATTTGCCAAATGTACTATTTTTTAGTAGCAAATTTTTCCCCCCCAAAAAAACAAGCAAATATGTGTCAGTAAGTTCAAATTACTAACATATAGTACGATAAATCTAAATTAAAGGACTGTTGAGGTGACAAGTGAACAGAGAGAAATAGTTATAATTTAAATTTTTTACCGGAAAACCTTTCTTAAATAGATGACAAAGTTTCCAAAGTATTCTGCCTTTTTGGACACAATGACCTAATTTGATGACCTCGTATGAAGTGATTGGTTTTGATTAAAACTTGAAACTGTCATCAAAACTTCTAAACCGTCCATAAAATGTGAGGCGCAGTTTGATGACCTCCATTATCTTGATCGCATATCAAACCTTAGCAACATTTTGGTTCTACGAACTATTTCCAAGGGTCCCCTTCGTGAATATAACATTTTACATTGTTTAACACGGTAATTTGAACATTGAGATCGGATATTTATATCCGATAATACGAGAGAAAAGATAAACTCCTTATTCTTGCTTCCGTTAATCGCAATTATCCGCAGTGAGTTTTTATGTCATAGACGAAGTTCCGGACAATAGCTTATTTTAATCTTAGTTATATAAATGTGAATGTGTTGATATGTGTATGTATAGATGTCTGTTACTATGAAAGTTCAGAACGGTTAAACTTTTTCTGATGAAATTTAGAACAGATGCATTATTAAAATTACTGTTAGATTTTTTTTGTTGATGTATATCCAGTATTTTTCATGTTCTTTCTTAGTTTTAATAATATTAGCGAAGTTTACATTTTGATATTTTTTAATTATATTATAAGTGTTGTAATGTCTTTGAACAGATTAAATGACTTATTATTATTTTAATATAGATTACATTCTTGAATAATGAAAAAGCTTTGGCAAAACAGAGATAAGAATATGTTTTAAATGAGAATTTTTGATGTCAGATACTGGGTAACATCTTAAATATATCAATGATTCGGTATTAAACTAAATAAGACAAGTGACTTGTCAAGAAGAATTGGAGCATGATGTAATGATACGATTCAGTGTTGGCACTCTTCCAAATTTTATCATTATTTTTCATAGAAACCTTCTGTGTTTATTTCGTCTCAATTATAATAAATTTACACTACTTAATATTAATGTAGATAATACACGTGAGTTTTTACCAAATACACTGTTCATATTTTTAATCCATTTCACACCGGTTTTATGTGTCGTCGGATTTTACCGGGCGAACGCGTTACTCGTACAGCAGCTGATGATGCTGCGGACTGCACTACTGTTAAACTGTATGCACTTTAGAGAGCTAGAGTGCACTAATGTATTTAGAACAACTGTTTTAGTAGTGAAAACGCACTTTAATTTACATCCATAACATGAAATGTTCTTGTATATTACACAAATAGGTTTTTTAAATGCAATTCGTTCGTAGTTTTCACCATAATGAGATATTTTACGAATTTTTAACCGCCACAAAATTCCAACACTTAATTTTACGTACATCAGCGAACCGCAGCGTTTCATCAGCGAATTTATATTCACTAGTTGTGCTAAAATATCCTCGCGAACTTTCGCATGAAAAAACATGAAATTCTCATTCATTTCCCTACCTGCCAGTAATTATTAAATTGACAAAAAACCTGATATATTTGGATTAGGATTCCCGGCTGTTAATAAAATTGAATTTTATAAAATTAAAAAAAATATAATGAATCTCACTCTCACTAATATTATAAATGCCAAAGTTTAGGTAGATGAATGGATATTTGTTTGAAGGTATCTCCGAAACGGCTCAACGGATCTTAGTAAAATAATTCCGCGCGGACGGAGTCGCGGGCGACAGACAGCTCGTTATCCATAATTCAGAGTAAAAACTACTTTCTTCATTCAAATGAATTTAACGTTCATTTAAAAGAATTTAGAAAGTAGTCATCAGTTTTAAGGGAATATTAAATTCGTTGCAAGTTGCTAGCTATTGACCGCAACTCCGTCCGCGTGGAAAAAACAAAATAAGTAGCCTATCTGTTCTTCTAGGCTATGATCTACAACTCTGCCAAATTTTATCGAGATCTGTTCAGCCGTTCTGGAGATACCTTCAAACATCCATCCAAACATTCGAATTTATAATATTAGTAAGATTAGAGAAAACCTAACGAGAACTATATAACATTTTGCTCAATAACTTTGGTTAGTATAGATAGATAGTTATTATAGATAGATAGATAGTTTTAAGATTAATAAATTTAAATCTATCCCAGTTCTGGAATTGGAATGAATACTAGATATTTATGTTTTACTTTGAACTGAGAATAGAAAATCAAAGTTGCCAATCTTAGAAGCTTGCAAAGCAATTTCATTAGAAATTCCAAAATTAACAAGAACTGTTTCTATCAGTTTAGAACTGTAATGGAAATCAATAAATTAAAAAATTAGACATCGAAATTACAGTTATTTAGTAAATGTCATTTACTTATTCCGAATTATTAATTCCGAATAGAACGGAATTATAAATAAAATAACCGGTTTCCGAGACCACGGTATCTGTATAAATCATTGACAAAACAGAGATAACAATATATTTTAAAAAGGAGATTTTGGTCTCAGAAACCTTCGATTAGTATTTTAGAAACTGTCAGCAAATTATAAACTAGACAGATCATTTTGTTTTAGTTAATTTTCCAAACGTAGCATTCCAATCTTCTAATAATCTCTGATAAAAAGTTCTTCAGGCAGCTTTTAAAGAAAAACAACGAAAACATTTTCTATTTCTGCAAGTAATACGTCTACCAAACTCCTAATGTTATTAAAGATTTTTTCAGACATTTAAATTAAGAATACACCCATAGAGTAGAAATAAACAATTAACTGGTCAATATTTTGGTAACCAGCCAAGGAAATGCTATCAATTTTTATTTATTCCATTGTATTAGTCGAAACAAAGTTAAGGATAATTTATCATCTGTATATTTATTAATAGTTACAAAGACGTGCTGCATCATGTTTCCTCTTGATCATATGATGAATGATGAACTGATGGAACGCAAGGCTACGTCGTAAGGATTGAGATCTGGCAATACTGAAATTTATTATAGATACATAATTACGTGAAAAACTATTTATTTTAACCAATATTTATTTTTTGATATGCTATAAATTGTACGAAAATTATAGTCACGTTTACATATAATATACATATTAGTAATTGGAGTGTCTGTATGATGTACGTTCCTAATAAGGAAAATCTAATTTTTTAAAATTTATAATTTTTTGTCTGTCTGTCCGTCCTGTATTGACGAGAAGATTTTTTTTAAACCCGCGCTGACGGTGTCGCGGGCGAACGCTAGTTTTTAAAAACTAAGTCCATTAGTTTTCTTTAAATGTGAACAGAGTTAAATATAGAGTTCTTTTAAGATTAATAAAATTACACTTTTTTACAATTATAGGTATATTGCACTAGCAGAATACCATATTCGAACGCGTATTCTGCATTAAGAACAAATCATTGAAAATAAAACCTCTTTGTTGAAACAAACAAAAATAAAAAAACAAACAAATTTATTCTAATGTAGTCTTTGGCTCTTAAGAGCGCGGTCCTCTTCAAACATTAGCATATAAGTTGGCGATAGCTCCGCGAATGTCCATACAAAACGACCCAATGGGATTGCCCAGCAAGGATTACGTTTGTTAAGTCAAATAAAGTACTCGGCCTGGGTTTCTGCAAAGTACCGAATATAATGCTATCCTACGATTAGCTGGGGTTATAAGACTTCAAAGGAACAAAGGGTTTGTAAACAAAAAATATATTCCTAAATTAAACATTTATGTTATGTATGAAGCATTGAAATAAAAGCATTGAATTTTAACAAATTTCAGATTAAATGTATTTTAATTATAATTGTAAATATTTTAATGTTTTCTAAATTATAAAGAAAAATTAATTTGTTATTAAATTTCCATGCTCTGAGGTTTTTAAACTTCAAACATTGTCGCAGGCTAGAACTGTGATATACAGTTAACTCGGAATGCATACTTTTGAGCGAGATGCTGTGAGCTCTGTTTTCGCTTCCCCGAGCTCCAACAGCTGTGTATAATGCAATGACAACATGCCGCCTCTATTCCAGCTCCTATTTTATATTCTAAAATTCACTTGGAATGTAACATTACAAAACTCAGAATATTAGAATGGAAGGTAAAACAATGTAGAATTTTATTTCTAGTACTCACGATATTGTGGCTTTTAAATGCAGATGTAAACGAATTTCAGTTCTCATACTGAGGCACAAACACAAGGCTACGCATAGCTTTACGATATTAAGGTTGCTCGGTACTTGCGTCGGGAGTCGCGACTTTGACAAACCGGTAGAGAGCGACTGACTTTGGCGACAAAATAAGAAAATGTCGACGACTAGTGCCTGTTTAGGAACCTCTATAGGAATGTACAAAGGGGCCGAAAAGCTACTGCTGCACATAGAAATTTAATTGTTTTTTAAACAGTATAGATTTCTGATCCTAAACATACTTACTATATGTAACTCAGTTATTAGTTAACGATTCTGATTGCGGCTGTTGTTTAGTTTACGTTTTGTCCGGTCTGTGGAATCGAGTCAAACTATACACACGGAATGAATTTGAGAATATTTTAGTTAATGAAAATAGACAGCAAAGAATTTATAAACGAATAATTCAGCAATTTAGTTTTCGAACAATTTTCTTTTAGATAAATTTTCAAGTACACCGTATTAAAGGAATAATACTTTGAATACTGAGGATTGTAGAATTACTAATGCTAAGGCCTAACTTAGACACGACTAAATCTCAGTGGGCAAGCAATTTACATTTGTATTCGAGGCACGTTGTGGAAAACGAATACGTGTTTGAAAAATAAATACCAAAGCCGCTGCGATCGTTTCATTGCAATCAATTGTATCGTACACAATACGATTGAATTAAAATACACAATATGCAAAAAAAAAAGAACATTTATGTATGCTAGACAGATTCCTGCCACATATTCCATTCACAAAATAAGTATTCGATTCATACAATAAATCAATTTATGTTCAAATGTTTCACTGCATTCTTAACGGAACTGACTGTTGTGAAGTCGATCATAATTATTTAAATCAGTAAAAAAGCAGGTTCACTTCAAAGATGAAGGTTCACCTAATAGACATTTGTACATTTGTTTTGACTGTATTGTTAACAACACAAACGTAGTAGTAATGATTAATGCAGGTAATTGTAGTTAGTTCCATCAACATTATTACGTCCATTAGTAAAGCTTAAACATGCTCTCCCCAGGGAACACAGTTTTCCCTGAAACTTTGAACGATGTTTAGTGAACTATAGGATATTTAGATTAACTTTGTATACTGGTGTAAGTGTTGCCAAGCGTAGTAACCTGGCTACTCACTATTTATTTGCATACATTTTATTATTCACGTTATGTTTTTTTTTTTATATTATAAGGTGGCAATCGAGCAAGCGGTCACCTGATTTTGCCAAAATGGCGAAGCGATCGCTGCCCACAGAAATCCACAACCGCAGATTTATGTGTCTCCGTCAAATCCTCGTCCCCTTCTAATACTTTCCTTATAAGAAAAGCACTGTAAATATACTAACCAAAAGTCTTTGTATTATGAATTTAATTTAAAATTCTAACACTTTGAATAAAAAAAATTGTTTTAAGAGTAACGTAACTTGATAACGTTATTCTTCGGAAGCTTCCAATGTGGATCGAAGGCAAAACTAAAGTAACACCGCAAAGGGATTCGTGAAAACATAATCCTTAAATTTGATCCCTGAGGGCCGCCCTTTGACGTTTCTAACACAGATCAAATAAGATTCTAAGTCGCGAAAATATAATATTTGTAAATTCACTGGGTTTTACTTACATAAAGTAGAATGTTAAGACGATGTAAAAGAAAGAAAATAACGCGCATTTCATTCCAGCAGGAATTAAAGTTTCGTTCGGAAAGGAATTCGTCTTGGATTTATAATGGCGCAATTTCATTAGTCGTTAGTATCCCAATGCGTGGTGCGAGAGTTTTCCTTTTCACGCATGTCTTTTGTTGGCATACGAGAAACGTTTTCATTAGTCGTTAGAGCCGGCATGCGTTAGGCGATAGTCCCTACTTTTCCTTACCTGTCAACTGAATCCCCGCACGACGCTTGCATTACATCGTCCGACGATTAGTCCATATGTTGGGATTCCCCGCACTCTGTATAACGGCTGAATTATCGACTAATGATATTGTGCCGTACTATTTAACCGAACAGTACAACTGTACGAGTGTAGGAAACATGTGTCATTAAACCTGTACAGTTCTCAGTTTTGCATACAAATCTCTAGTTTTACATGTGCAGTTAAATCTGAAGGTGTGTAGCGGGCTTTAGATCTGAATGTGAAAACAATTTGTAACTTGATACCGGTAAATTACATTTGTCAACGACAGTCATTTATAAAGGACTTAAGTAACTTTGAGGATAATTCAATTAAAAGTTATATTAATTTGTTTGTTACCAAAACATCTAAACTTGGCTGATACTAAATGATAATTTTATGGGAACAAACTGATTTATCTATAACATATAATAACGATAATTAACGTAAAATTTTTTAATATCTGTAATTTTGTAAACTTTTCGCATAAATTTAGTTGAGGCGACAGTACCTGTCAGGCTAATTAAAACTTCTACACAATTATAAACCAAGTTCTTAATTGTTCTCACAAAACGCCCGCGGCATTTTAGACGACAAAGTCGGTAACATTTCTATGTCTGAACTTTGTCTTGGTAATATCATTTTAAAAACCGCCCTTCTTTGTATGTATGTAATTAAGTTTGTTAAAGTAAGTCCCTTAGTATTTAGTGTGAGGAATCTATACTAAGATACTGTTTAAGTAGCCCTTAAAAAGTCTGAGTGGGACACTAAGACCGGGGATTATTTATTTTGGTAGCAATCGAGTAACTAACGAAAGATAAAATTAAATGTCATTGATTTTTTTTGGCCGGGAATTTAATCATGTAAACGACGAGTTTTTTAACGTACAAACAAGATCCATTTAACTAATTGACCTGTCGACCCTTGTCCGATCCACATCAATAGTGGTAATTCAAATTATTTCCTAAACCCACATCAACAAAGAAATTTAAAAAAAGCTTAATTTTCTTTTTGCTAACGTTAAATACGTAAAAATACTGTTCCGAATTAACTAAAAATAAACATTATAACTTTTTCTAGTCAGTACGTCAGTATCTTTAAGTTTTGATTTACTTATGCTACGCCGTAGCTAAACTCCATAGCTTTGCTACGTAGCATAACGCAACGCTGCTACAAAGTCAATCGTAGCTCTATCTCGTAGTGGTGAAATTTAGTAGCATTAACACGTAGAGCTACACAGAAATTCTTCCTAGTTTTATTAATATTTATTCAAGTTCAATTATAACAGATACACGTAGTATACATTTTACTAATGAGTTGTACATCTATCTTAGCTTTATAACCTAATAAAAAATAAATGACTCGTATCTTGGAACTGACCATATTTTATCACTAAAATATTGTTTATACTATCCTTAAATTTATGATATACCGTTAATAGTTGAAGTGCCCTACTGTGATTATACTGTGTAAATACGACGTTAGAACCCATGTTAACTTCTTAACGCGCAGCTCTAGACGAAGTTTACTTCAGACATATTTACTTAAAAATTATAGAGTAATGTTAAAATATGAAGAATAATTTATTTTTAAATCAGAAACGGAACTTTGAACTGGTGCTAAATTTATATCTCCAAGGTAGCGCTGCGGAAATTGAACGCAATGACTGGATAAATTGAAAACTAACTGACTCGACGAGGGAAATTTGTTTCTTGAATTTTTTGCTAAAGAAACATTTTTATTGAATATTATTTCTCACTACTTTCATTCTATTATAGAGTAATTGAATTGAATGTTGCATAAAAAATTATATTTTGTTGAGTTCTACTTAAATTAAAAACTTAAGCTCATTCCAAAGTATTTCATTGCACCCATTCGAAGTCTACGACAACGTAAGAACAGTGAAGAATTTAACACTTTCCATGTGGGTGTTGGAAACTCAAACGACGAATTTAAGTATTTTTTATATATTTTTATATATTGTTATAGTTAGTTATAGTATTTGTGTTTTTTTCTTGTTGGCTATATTGGCTCGATTTCCTGTTAGTCCAAGTATTTTGTGTTTTACATTAGTGTGCTTTTTTTTCTCGTTAGACGAAATAAGATATGACATTAAAATCAAAATAATATAGTTATCTTTAAATTCAGTATTTGAATTCATATATTTATTAGATATAAAGAATTCTTCGCCATCATTTATTCTAGTTACGTGACAGGTGCCTAAACGAATCAGGTACGCAGGTCAGTTAAGAATGATGGGAGTCAAAATGTCACAATATGACAAGGGTACAAGACATATTGTACTGTGTCAGTGTTCTCCAAGACAACAATGGCAATGTATCATCATAACCAGAATTTGAATCTACCATTAAATTCTCTCTGAGTGTGGCAGTCAGTTAAAAATAATACCTTTGTGTACTCAAATTCATAATTTTATTTCGCCCTAAGCAAACTTTAGTTATAATAAGTTACAAATCTCTTAACTTACTTATTTTTTTAAAACTTTTTTATTATAAACCAACTCGTATCCTGTTCTTACAAGTGTTAAATGCTTTCAGGTGGGTACGAGTTATTGTGCCGGCAAAAGGCAACAAGTGTATTCAAAGTATCTCAAACAACTTTATATAGCATATTGTTCTCAAAGAAAATTGTTACACTCCACAAACATATTGTTCAGATATTTGCTTTGTGTCTACATAGTGCAGGAAAAGAACTATGTCACAAAATGAAAATGCAAAATATTTTAAAGTTAACCTACGAAAAAAAGAGAATAACGCATTTGACATTTTTACATATGTATGCGTGAGGTCTAAGCAACTGCAATATTGATGTTACGCAGTTAAATATTTTACTTTATATGAGATAACAAATTTACATTGAGGCCTTTAATGTCGAAAGATATTAAAAATGTACGTTGATAGATTTGATAGCTGATGGATTTATAAATCACAAATGATTTATTTTAATACAATCTCTTTTAATGTAAATTGTCGACTAGTCTAGTACCAGCTGGTTCTGTCAGGAGTTTTTAAATCGGGACCCTTTTCAAACTGGTAGCTGACAGCGCCGCGTCGTGGATGTAATCCTAACAAAAGACATCGCGGCACAAATGCCACTGAAGATATTTCTATTTGTGATTAATTAATTTACAATATAACAAAGTAATATACGAAATATCATAGTAAAGATTTCAGTAAATAAAAAAAAAATAAATCTACAAATGAAATAAAAATTACAGTACAAGATTTATGGGTACACTTTATTATACTATATATTCATTGGTAGTCATTAACCTTTTGGTTCAAGATTACAAGGTATACAACGTTTTTAGCTCTTATCGCTAGCGCGTACAAGGTTAACGTTTAAAATTGCCGTCGTCATTGTCTTCGCTAACATGCTATAGCTAACGGGTGCACTATAGGCCCCTCCTCTACCATGTTACGAAACTAATAGGACACGGCCTTGTGGCATTATTATTCGAGTTTAGATTCCTTGTTTTCTATAAAATAGCAAATAATCGGGTGAATAGCAAATAAAGAAGACAACGATTATCTTGATTCTTTTTTAAGAGTTATTTTAAGGTTACTAAAGCATTTCTTTATTATATATTTTCTACATAAAGGTGTTCACTTAGTGACCACTAAACAAGTATTTGTTAGTTGATACGTGTGTTATTTTGATTATAAAGCGTCTTAATATTAATAAACATGTAATTTTTATTGATAACAAAATGTAGAACTACTCGTAAGTTTAAACATCTGTACAGTTAGCCTGTTAACTTAATTATCAGGATAACTAAATTGAAAAAAAAAGATAGATTACCAATTTTATAAATCTTTTCGAAAATTCTCACAATGAAATTTTTCTCATTAAATTAAAAATTAAAAGTGTCGATAAGTAAATAGATGAATTATAACATCGTAAATTTATAGAAGCTGAGTTGAAACTGTCTCAGGATATTATATCTACATGTTAAATTTATGACACGAGGAAGTGGATGTCTGAGCGTTGGCGACGCGCCAACTCGCTGAGTTACTGTTTCTTATTCTTCGAGAACATTGTTTTATGTAATTTATACGGTGTAGGATTGTCATGTATGTGACTGAGTATGTGTGAAAATCACTAAAGTGTTAAGTAAAGTTAGTACAATCTTTTTTATTTATTTGAGAATTGGAGAGTTTAGTACGTAATTGTAGTGTTAAATTTTTTACCGCTCAATGTTTTGGGTAGCTTGAAAGGCAGTTACAATAAGTTAAAAAAAAATTGTTGAATAATACTAGCACTAGCACACTTGCTTGAAATTTACTTCTATTTCTCCCCTTACGATTCATACAAACCTATAGGTTTTTGTTAGGACATGGTTTTGAACAATAGCTATTTGATAGCGACCAATTGGTGGAATATCCATAGCCTAGACAAAAGGCAAGAAGATTGATCTTTGTAAGAGAAAGTAAATTTTAAAAGCGTTTTCTTAAAGACGGAAAAAAGTCCTCATAAACTTTATGTAAGCAGTTTCATTATGACTATAAAAACTGGAGCGAACAGGAAATGTACTGCATGCACTGAAGGAAAGTTTCGCAAAGTTAAATTATGTTTATTCCACGCGTACTAAGTTTTGTGTGTGGGAATATTTATTTTAGTTCTTTTGTTTTAAAACATAGTCTGGGAGAACACATAGGCTAATTAAGGTTCTTTTTAAATTCCGCGGGGACTGAGTCGCGAGCGACAGCTAGTGAAGTGTAAAACAAAAACCACTAAGGCTGAATGTTATTGAAAATTGTGAAGTTGCCAAGAAATTTTAGTAAATATAAAGTTATGTTTGTGTTCTCGGAAGCTACGTTTCGTTAGAGCGGAAAAATAACTTGAAGTTCGTGGATGTTTTGATGCGGGTCTTTATTAGTTGAAAGCGTGGGTAGAATAAATCAGAGAGTTCTCACAAATGTTTGGATGTTATTTGGAAATTTATATGCATTCGAAAAGTTTCGATGCTTTACCATATCAGTTTGATTAATGTTTAAAAATACTGATACAATTTTTGATTGCCTTATTTTTAAGATCTCAAATTGAAAAGCAATCTTTCTACACTTTGATTACAAAACAATACAAAGTATAAAAACATTATTATGAACAAGTATTCAAAGTATTACGATTAGTTACGTTTTGATACCACATAACTGTCACAATTAAAATAGTGTTCGCAAATTATTATGCCGAATTATTATTGAACAAAATATGTATGTAATATGTATATGATAAAGGTATGTATGTAAGCTGCGTGGAACATAAACTGGAATTAATTACGAACCTTTAATCTTGATAAACTTTGCTATATAGTAGTAATTCACATGCAACAAACATCAGAAGTAATCAAATTTGTGTACTGAATACACAATATCTTGGTACAATATCCAGGTTCTGTTAGATGTTTCAATTAAGGTTGCAAAGGTTTCCCCTACGGGTTACCACTGCAATTGTATCGTTAGCATCACCGGAAAGTCGTGTATTATGATAACAGTTCTAGTTTTGTTCAGTTATATTTTGATACTTTTGTCTTGTAGAATGAATTGTACTCTTATGTGAAAACCGTTAATATATTTAGAATAAAACACTCCACGGAATTTATACGTAGGTTCTATTTATAATCATGGTAAAAGGTTTAAGCTTTGGATAATATCAATATATATAAACCTCTTCGCTAGGACGCGGGGTCGGCGCACAAGGTTTAGTAAAACTTAAAGTCTGGTTATACTATGCCAGCAGTACAGACAGTAGCGCTGGCTTGTCATGGTCTATATTGAGTCACCGATGCCAGTTGGTGTTTATATAAAGCCAGTTGTAAGCCAGCGCTGATTTTGCGCCCTACTGTATAATATACACCAGGCATAATGGTAGAAATTAAAATCCTGCAAAAAATCTCTTGCCGTGAATATTGAATTGACAAGTATTGCTGTCTCTGTTTTTGCAAAGAGTATGATAAGGCTAACGATATGATTAGTCGAAATTTACAGATATTTAACTGCGGATTTTTCGCGAAAAAACAGATTTCCCGTTAACCAAGGGTAATTGTCGTGTACTGACTGACTACAGAATAAATTTAGATATTAGAATTTGGAAATGGAACACTTATTACTCTGACGTTTTTGTAAATTAGAACAACGTATATTAAGATAAATTTCCGAGTAGAATGTTACAA
This sequence comes from Papilio machaon, assembly GCF_912999745.1. Lineage (NCBI taxonomy): Eukaryota > Metazoa > Arthropoda > Insecta > Lepidoptera > Papilionidae > Papilio > Papilio machaon. The sequence goes on from NC_060002.1 coordinate 2,374,507, forward strand.
ACAATCCGTTAAATTTCTAGAAACATTATGTCCAAAGATGAAACTAACTTTATAATTAAATAATGATAATATTAAAGATAGATCTTCATTTCTTTTTCTTTATTTTTATAAGGACTTTGGTTCTTATGAAAATGTCAGTCCCATATAAAACAACTTACAATATAATTACAAATATATTTACAAGAAAATAACAACAAAAAAAAGAACAAATAATGAGATCTTCATTTGCATTTTTAAAATTGATTATGATAACAAAAAATAGCTAAATCAAAGCTTTGGTAAACTTTCCCAATAAATAGACATGTGTTTCGTATTTCTTTCCAATTTAAAAACCTTTTTTCTTCGCTCAAATTTTATTGGAAATCCTCACGAAGTAGCAGTCAAAGGAAAGCTGACTCACAAAGGATTGACTTTATCTTTTAGTGTTAGAATACAGTATCTGTCGATTTAAAATGTTGATATCACTGCATGATTCAAAATATAAGATACCATCTCTTGTGATTGGGTCCGTGTAGTTATAAAATACCAAGAATTTCTTCTTCTTTTCAGCCATATGACGCCCACAGCTGGTCAAAAATCTTCCCCTAAAGATCGTCATGATGATCGGTCCTGTGCTAACCGCATCCAGGATACTTCCGCAACCTTGACCAGATTATTGGTCCATCCGGTGACCAAGCGTTTTACAATATAATTCAATCTATCTTATTTCCCTTTTAATAATAAGAAAGATGAAAGAATTAGAAGGAATTTAAAAAATGCCGTAGCATTCTTTTGTTGTTATCACTTATCTTATTTCTACATTATTGTAATATAGTATTTTTTAATGTTCTATTTAATTTTCTACACTAAGCACCTCGCAGTATATTCTTTGCATTCAAACTTACTTTAAACAGTACTAAGAACTTTTAAAACTACCATCTAACTACCCTCGGGACTCGTCTCATTTCCAGGTGAAACTTGTGTTCTACTGCAAATGAGGATTGCTAGAACAAAGAGTAGAACGAAGTTAAGCGATTTAATGGACAATTTGTTACAAAGATATCAAATTACATTTGCGTTGCGAATCCTCTGTTCTTTTATGGAAAATGATTATAAATTAAAGAGATTCTGATTAAATATGTACCAAACTGAAGACCATATTGCATAACGCCATCCACATCGTTGAGGATCGCACAGAGTGGATAAAAACCCTACATTGTAAAGATGTTGTAAAGATCGCGACTTACAGGAATGACGAGACAGCGCACAAAGAGAAACCGACATTTATAAACTTACTAGCTGTCACTCGTGACTCAGTCCTCGTAGAATTAAAAAAAAATATTTAGTAGCCTATGAGTTCTTCCAGACTATGTTCTATATTTATGCCAAATTAAACCGAGATTCGTTTAGCCATCCATCCATCCATATTTAAAAACAGTCGCATTTATAATATCAAGTTAGATTTCCTTTGTTATACAAAAAATAGAGTACTAGTTACTATTTTAAATCTTAGAATAACAATGAATAAGCTTGCCGCTTAATAATTCAAACAACAAGCTTTATCTGTCTCGAGTGGCTTATAACGAAAACCAAGTACTCACATAAATATTAATCGTAATTAGCTTTTCAAATCTTTTGAACAAATGTAAAACAGTGAGATTTTAGGAACAAATTTTTTTAAAGTATTTTTTATTGTTACAATTCATTTTGATTAATTTTTAAAATAAATATTATGTTAGCTTCAATTCTAGTTTAATTAATTTTCTGATTTTTTAGTTCTAATTTAACGAATTAGCTTATTTTAAAATGATGATCTACTTTAACAATGGTTACATACTCGTAGTTATAGGTCAAGTAAAGTTAAAATAACAAAATAATTACAGAATACAGCATGCTGAAGGTATTGGTTTCTTTTCTCGAATCTTGCGTTGTTCTTAACAGTATTAACATTATTAAACACCACAAGTAATCTGCTTCAAATAAATTCATACCGAAATCTTTTCAAAGCATCACTTAGAACATTTTCTTTGTTATTGTAATACGTAGTATGATTTCCAAGTAAGCGTTACTTTATATATTTTTATGGTTAGAATTTGCTTTCAAGAAAATACATTAACCAAGTAAACATTAATGGACAAAAAAGCTTGTATTTTTTAACTGACTGACAAAAAGGTAATGTTTTTCGTGCGTATATGTTTATTTTAATAAATGGCGCTATCAGACTTACCGTTGTAATTGAGAACAAAATCTCTGTATAAAACTTATCGTTGTCCCTCTCATTATCATTTTCTTAATAAAATAACTTAAACTTACGTAACGTTAACGTAAACTTTTCGTAATATCTACGTGATTATCGAATACAGATAGACTTTATAGCACCTTTATGTCTTATGAATGCTCACTTTATTCTTCATATTTGCACGGACGGTGTTTTAACGCACCGTAAAACTCTGTGTTGGCGGCTGTCAAGCGATGAACACTTTAAAATCTGTCTTATTACCTTCACTCAGAGCTTAAAAGCGCCGCTGTATGAACGTATACATGGAAATGCATTTGTTCTATTTGAACGCATTTTTAGCCCGCGTAAAAAAAGCGTTCAAATTAGTGCAATTTAATGATTATATATTACTGTAAATTGTATCAAGACTTCATTACATTAAGTTTTAATAGATTACACGAGGAATTCACAAAACAAACGAAATTCACGAATTATATGCAAGTACGTTTTACACCCACATACATACAAAGTTTGTTTTTGTAAGAACGGTTCATCTAAAAGTTTGTAATGAGGGTCGCAAGAGTTACTTCGGACTGAAAGAGGATAAGTTTTGTTGAAGAGTCATCTGAATTCGAGATACAAATAGTTTCAATGGGTTTCCTACTTAAGCAAACTGAATATGGGAGGAATTTGAATTGCTGATTTGGATAGTACCGCATTCACTAACATCTCTATACCCCTATCCTACTCTATATGTGGGCGGTACAACAGGATATCATCTTTCTAATATTTTATTGGTATTTTCAGTCGTTATTCCAATCACCATGACACCTTTTACGAAACCCCAGTTCTTCTAAGGGGTACCTATTACGAGATAATGCGATGTGTTCGAAAAATTTTAGCAGAATAGTTTAAACACGAAGATACGTACACACGAAGTACACATTCCTACTGACGTAGGAATGTGTACTCTAACTACAACTCGATATCAAAAGGAGCATGTATATAATCTTTTTCTAAATTGTATTGGATTCAAAAAGAAAAAAAATGTTTTTTAGTTCGTTTTATCTATATAACTTTTATGTATTTTTTAACAGGCGCTTTGTATTGAATTTATCGGAAGGACAGTTTTATAGCTGGCGCCGGTGATAAAGTAACTTTAACGCTCAATATTTTATATCCATAGATACGCCAACAAACTTACTATATTAATTTTATTAAGTCAATTTAAGTGTGAAAAGAAACTAGTCAACAGTTACCATAAAATCTATAAAATACTACGATTGAATTTTAAAATTTATACATTTAAAAACTGCTAAAATTTAAATGTTAATACCGTTAGATTTTTGCCAGAAATTTTGATATTTCCCTGACAATGCCACTCGTGCGAAACAACGTCGCGTCTCTAGTTAATGAATAAAATTATAACATACTCTGATATGAGTGATTTCGGCCTAACTTCTACCGTAACGTAAAGAGACCACGTACCGACTCTGAGTAAGGCAGTTACTTTCAGAAAAAAACAAAAGAATGTTATAAACAGAAACAAAAATAAAATAATCTTATAATGTTAATTTTTTTAAATCTTGTACGTCTCGTAAGTGTTGTAAAATAAGAATTTAATGATTATTATATTATGATGATTATATATTATGATTATGATATATTATAAATTTATTTTTAATTTTTTTTTTTTTAATGTATGAAGTCAGGAAGTTCTTTGTTTTTCTATTATGCAGAATATTACTAAAGTTTATACGACACTGGCAAAGAGTGCAGAGCACTAAGCGGTTGTTTAGTTTCTTTCTACATTTTAATTGCAGATTCTTTTATGTGGATGCAATTTTACTTAAGTGGGATTTAAGTAAAGTTAAGATAAAATTTGTAAGTTTTTTAGGTTTAACACACGATCACTAAATGGTTCAAAACGGTACAATACGGATCTATACTATAGTATAAATCCTCTCAGGAGTCCACTAAGAGATATTGTTATTATGCAAAGAGAGGTATTATCTCAAAGCATATAAGTTTATTAGAATGAAAAATCTTTATTACGTCGATTACGCACTAACAAAAAAATAAAACCATCTGCGCCGCTATACGAAATCCTACAAAAAGTTTCCTTGTAAGCTCACAAGCTGCCACATCTCAAAGGACAAAAACTCTTCTAACATTTTGCTGGAAAAAAATCAGATATAACGTAATAATATAACTTTAGTGCGTATAATCATCAACATAACCACCTGATATAGGTTACAGTCGAGTAGAAAACTGTTTGAAACACTACAATTCCATGTATTTAAAACTAGTAGTTTCCTGTGACTTCATCCACGCGGAATAAAAAAAAATCAGTAAAAATATAGTCTATGTCATCAGGGGATAGTGTAACTTACCAATAACGAAAGATTTTTTTTAATTAGTTCAGTAGTTTTGGAGTCTATTCAATGCAAACAAACAATAAAATATTTCCTCTTTATAATATTACGTATAGACAATTAATACATCTTGAGTTTTTTCGACTCTGTTTTGTTTTATTTTTCTATTATCAGTATACATTTTCACTTCATTTTAACAAAAAAAAAATTAAACAATGGAACTAAACGTCCGTTAAAATATTTAAAAAAAAAATCAAGAAAGGCGTTTTTTCATTTACAATATTCTTGTATTGGATTAAACCATCAGAATGTAAAACTATCGACTCTTTGACCAAATAACGGACAGACCAAAATGTTTAAATGGACATAGGACCGAATTCTGTGTCTTTTAATTCCACTTCCGTTTCCCAACATTGCCCACACAGGTTGCGGTTAGGTTTCATTAGGAAAGAGCTAGATTAGGCTTTTCAGTGCACCCAACTTTGTAACTGAGGTTGTCCTCCAAAGCTTAATATTTTAGGATTTAAATATTTTACAAAAGAACTTGATATTCACTCTCATTCTCGACTATTGTTTTTTTTTTTTAAATTAAAATTAGACATTTTTATTCATTGCCTAAAATGAAACTAAAATTTTGGTTATAAAAGTTACAATTTTATTGCCTATTAGCTACATGAACTTTCGTATTTCAACAAAGTCAACTTGTTTCGTACTATTATAATTATTTAAATAACACTCAAGTAAAAAAATATAATTTAATTCTAATAAAAAGGATTTAACAAACTATGATTTCAAATTATTAATGTAACACGTAACAAGTTTAACGCGATTGAGTGAAAATTTTCCATTAGTCGCTTTCCAATAATGAATTATTCGTTCTTCAATAAAGTAAAGCTGCATTATGAGTGTGCCGGCACGGACTTGAAAACGAGACCAAATTCAATTAAGAGTAAATCAGAATTCGTAAGCCGAACAACTGAGTAACAGTACTATAATAATTAATTTTCATAACAATTTTTATGATAAAGTAATACATACTGTGCCGACTATCTGTAGGTTTTGTTGTGTTGATAAAATCATCATCTTCTAGGCCTTATCCCACTTACGTAGGGTCGGTACACAAGTTTTTATCAAACTTAATATTTTGACCTTAATGTGTTGATGATAAAATATTTTTGTAAAATGGAATAAGGGTATATTATTACTTAATATAAATCAATTAAAATATATGTATAATTTAGTTACATACATAGAAATTAACTTCACTCATCTAGCATCTTTCGACACCATCTTGTCTATAGTATAAAGTCGTTTCCGTCGTCACATCAGCCGAATTTCCGTCTCAATTTTTTTTCACTTCAATAACTCAGTAAATTCGGTTCTTAACCTGATTGTTCCTCAAAATCTACTTCCACTTCATAATCAAAGTTCAGAGAAAACTTCTTGATTTATGCCTTTTATATGTATATTTTTATTTTTTTTATGGAATATTAAACGTAAACGACAATTTATCAAAGAACTGTTTGTTGTTACAATTTAATTAAGTATTACGTATTTCATTATGATTTTAGAGAACACATTATAATATTTTCCTACGAGAAAATTGCACTTGAAGTTTATAGGGCTACAATTAATTAATATTACAAAGAAATTGTATTTAAAATTTTATAATTCAACACTTTCTTCAATAATTAAGTATCACTTTCGATACTTCCTTATTTTAATTATTAAGAAATTGATTGGAGAAGTTGAAGTTAAGATATCATGCACCATGTGTGCTTCAAGTTTTAAGTGAAAGTTTCGTGAAAAACGATCTAAGTTACAAAATTAATTACGCGGGAACAACTTCAACGAAGCTTTTAAACTCAATCTTACATTTACATCATATAGTCAAAGCTTTTTGTATGCTAATTAAAAACAAAGGAGAATCGAGAAAGTAAATCTCTGTAAATAAAAAAAGCATATTTTGTTTTTCCCGGTTTTTTTATTTTTAACTTCCAATTTTATTAGATACTTCAGAAACTATGTTTAATTTCGGATGTATGAATATTGTCTTATCTTTTTATTCTGTTACATAATTAACTAGCACTTAAAAAAAATATTCTCGAAGTAAATACGTTTTAGATACATTTATTACATCAATTAAACACTTTGTATATTTGTGTTTATTAATGTCATTTACGTAACTCTTTAGCACACATTATAGGGTCCGCGATAAATTTTCTCGCGGCAAGTTTCGATAACACTGCGGTATAATTGATGACTTAAGTTTATCTCTAAGGGTTTCTATTTAGATGAAGTTCTCACTAATTGAATCCTTCTGATATAAAGTTATTAAACTTACACAACTGTTATATTTCACTAGATACGATGCTATATGAATCAATCAGATTTGTTATTTAAATAACCGAAAAACCTGACTTTATTCTAGACTATGACACTCAGGGGAAGTTTAGGAATCGAAAGACACACTCGTTAAATTGGGGGTCACTTGTTTTTTATATAGACGGTAATAATGGAATTGACATACATACAATCCTAAATAAATAAAACATACGAGTACGTACTCAACCGCAAAATCCTACTATTCTTCTGTCAATAACGTAAAAAGCTATAAAGTAACTTTTTTATTTTTAAAAACCATTTATGTGTTCTCTATGAATATGCAATAAGTTTGAAATTTCAATTTTTATAAATTTCATACGGCCAGTTTTAAAGCGACGATCGAAAAATGAAAATCTATATCAGCAGTGCGCGAAATTTCTCGCAGCGATCTACTTTTGATTCCGTTCCTATTCACGTAACGTATGCAAAGACTAATTGATTTCCCGGTGGCTTTTATCGTTATTGATTTATTACTTGCGTTGCATAATGCAGATATGCGTTGAATTTAATACTTTTTACTTTCAAATTGAAAAAAAAGGCCACGAAGGACATGTATTACATGTATACTACTAATAAAATGATATTTTTAGCTCTAAAATTAATCCTACAGCGTATCTACAGGTATATGAAATAAAGAAATTAATATATTCAATTTGGTAACTACACTGAAGTTTCTGGCATATTATCTTTCAATGATAATTTATGTAAGATAGAATAGTACAGTCATGCTCGTAACATGTAAGGCAATATGAAACATAAAAAAAATATTTTTGTAAAAAATCACCCGAATGTTTATTTTCCTAACAATGAACGTACTGGTTGGTTTTAATATCTCATGAGTTTTTCGAGAAGTAAAGTCATTTGAAAACAATAAACTGTGCAACATTGGCCGGCATTGTATGGCGAATGCACAATATATGAACACTCATATTTTTCTTCGTTGTAAAATTAAACAGCTCATTTGAAAGCTGGCCTAAAAGATTATTTTTATTTAGAATAAAACCTCATTTCCAGTAAAGACTCGTTACATATTTTTATTTTTAAAACACACGATTGATTTTTTTTTAAATTATACATATTTGCTAAATCATTTGATAGTATGCAGCTATATTTGAAGCTTGTGTTATAAGAATACTTGATTAAAAAGTTTATCGAACATTTAGAAAAGCAGAGCCAATATATTCGTAATCACGCAGGCACAATAGATTTAATATTTCATAGATGATAACGTACGGTACTTCTAATCTAATCTTAGTGGTATTTAGAAGTGGAAAGGAAAATTGATTCTTCGACTAACTTTATTTGCTAATTCTTACTACGAGTAATATTATAAATGCGAAAGTTTTGGTGGATGGATGGATGTTTGTTAGAGGGTATCTCCGGAACGGCTCAATGGATCTTGTTAAAATTTGAACATAGTCTGAAAGAACAAATAAGGTACATATTAAGTTTTTTTTTTAAATTCCGCTCGAACGGAGCCGCGGGAAACAGCTAGTGGTTTATAACGATCAAACATAGAATCGGAGTGCATATGTGGACAATTGAATGCAATCGGCTCAATGCGGTTGAATATTAAATTCGCGTTCATTTCCATTATTCGTACAACTGCCCGTTTTATTTGTTCGTGAAATTCACCATTTTCATAATTCCATTATCACCAATTACGACTCAATATTATTAAAATATTAATTTTAATTCACAAACATTCGTTGATTTCTTCAATTTATTATCGCTTATTTAAAGTTCGTATTAAACTAAATTAAGTAAACCAATATATTTAATAAGCGATTTAAACATATGTAATATCGTACTAGCTATATTGTTTGTGTCTTAACTAGTACCCAGATCATATTATTCCCGTCCAGCATTCGAATCCAGCGCTGGATTATAATCGGAATAACATGAAGAATATTTATTCAATAATTTATTTTACCAAATCTTTGTAAGTAATTGTGTTATTCCGAATTATTCCGTCAACTGTTGTAAAAGTTTGAAAAAGTTTTAACACAACACACAGTAGAATAAAAAAAGAAATTATTACGAACTTTGCAGTTTAAATTTCAAAGTTAAATTTATTTAAAATTGATTTCTAATACCCAACATACCTGGCACAGGTGCAGAAATTTTCATCTCTTTGAAAGCGGATTTTTTAAATATCTTTCACCTGTTGTATAAGAGAAATGCTTTCATATTGCATAGGGTATTTTAATTGTACTACAATTTATTACTTTGCGTGAAGAATTTTCATACGTTTTGCTATTAAATTATTCGAGCTCAGCGGGGGACCTTCATCAAGGTGAGTGGGACTGGTATTATTTCGCGGACGCGGCCCGTCGTTCACTCCAACTAGTCGGTGCCGACACCGGACAAATGTACGTGAGTGTTTTAGTCGTTTTCTATATTAGGTAATTACTTACTAATTTTAATAGCAATTTAGAAAAAGTAACATTTAAGATATTGGTTAAAAAGTAATACAAAAAGAGGATCAGACCTCCGTTTAAATGATTGAACGATAAACAGTAATTTTTTATGCATTTTGATTCACAATTGTAGTTCATTAATTGTTCGGACAAATTTATATAATTTCCCTATACTTTATTAATACTATTGTTTCATTTTTAAATATATCTTTTCACAGTTAACTGGAGCCATTGATTCGTTAATGCCTACGCGGTCGCTGTCCGCATCCTATTGTCGTAATTAAGTTTGGTTGAACGCCTCCCTGAGTATGACGAGATCATTTTTATTGACATTCTTTTGTTAATACCATAAACAAAAGAAGTCGGAACGCTTATAACTTTTCTCTTATTCCGATTTATTGCGTTTGTGTAAAGTTTATTCCAAAACGACTAAAGACAAAAACTTGGTATAAAGGTTCCTCACTTTTTACGCTTTACAAATTGAAGGTATCCATTGTTTATAAATTATATCTGTCTTCATCACCAAGGTACAATATTCTTTAACAAATAAAATGTACTTTGTTATTTTTTACTGGACTAATTTATTATCTATGTCTTTTTGTGAAATATATCTTAGTAATCTTACTAATATTAATAAATGCGAATGTATAGATGGATGGGTGTTTGTTTGAAGGTATCTTCGGAACGGCTCAACGGATCTTGATGAAATTTGGCACAGATGTAGAACATAGTCTGGAAGAACACATAGGCTACTTATTTTTTTTTTTTTTTTTTTAATTCCACGCGGTCGGAGTCCCGGGCGACTGCTAGTTGTCAATAAAATGGACTATGTCGAAGGAAGACGACACTGAATGACTCTATATGGAATTTGGCACTAAGTGGTATTATACATATGCGTTCGTATAAGTATCCTTTACCTATCGTATGGACGTGTCTCGATTGCTTTCAATGGCATTAGTGAGATTTAACTGTAATTAGAAGCATGCAGTTTGAAACTGCACGCCCGAGTCACGTTCCGCCCGCCCAGGTGTCACCGCGCGCTCAAAGTTGCAAAAAGTAGCTCCGTACGTCGAAAACGTGAAAAAATTCTAAGTTGTGGGATTTTTTCCGCAAAATTATAAGTGTGATACATCGTTGAACGCGCAAAAATCCGGTGGTTCGAACAGTGAAAGTTTTATATTAAAAAAGTGAAAGAAAAAATTTTTAGAACTGAAAAACTTGAAAATTTGAAGAATTTTGACCTTTAAAAAATAACGCTGCTCGAAAGTGATCGACAACATACCCTTTTTTGGGTATCGATCGAAAGATCTTGACGAGATCTAGGTCCTCGGCCAGCTTCCAGAATTTTCCGCTGAGGAAAACCGCGGAAAATCACCTGCAGAAGTAAACCGCGTGGACACGAGGTCCTGGATCCAAGACTTCTAGAGGGACGTGACACACCTCGTTGGAAAGCCTGCGAAAAACCGAGATTGATGGTGTAATCAAAATTAAAATCGGACAACAAATAAAGGAGATATTGAGGCACAAAGTGGGGAAGAATTTTCCCCCTTTTTCAAAAAATCGTAGCTCGAAAAGTAAAGCTGCGACCTATATCAAAATTTATTAAAATAGAATCTACAACTCCTGACGAACATTTTGATACCTCTCTTGGATTTTTTAGGCTAATATCTTAAAAGTTATGACAAATTAATCACAGTAGGTCGTGATTGATTAAAACACTCTGACAAAAAATGGTGAAAATATAAGGACATTAAGGATTAATTTATAAGAAAATACAGTGAATAGACAGAGGACAGTGTAGTGAACAATATACAATAAAAAAGTGCAAGAAAAAGTTAAGGATTTTAGTTTGAAACAACTTAGAATAAGGTAAACAAAGTTTTGTAAATTTTTATATAAGTGTGTAAATATTCGAAAATAGTTGTAAATATGACCTACAAAGTATAGCGACCCACTATATAATAGGGAAGCTATAATTTAAGATTTTAAAAATAATTAAATTTAAATAAAAATTTGGTTTTACGTAATTTGAAACCAAAAACTGGTACCAGAAATACTGGTACCAGAATAGCGGGAGTGGTCTCAAAAGAAAGGTCTCGACGAAAAAATAACTTTGATACCTCGAACGTCCAGATCGGACGAAAGGGGCCGGAGAAAATAGCAAAAGAAAGTTTTTGAAAAATTCCCTCCCGAAAAAATTGTTAAATTAATTGGAATATTGTAATTAAATTAAACATATTGTCCGTGGCTATTGCCTGCAATATTAGTGATAAGTTTATGTAAAAATCTGACAGGCGTTTTTGCCATTATTATTTATTATTTTATTAAATTGTAAAATTAGAAAGTTAAATAACCAACTTGTATTGTGAGTAAAATTTTTAAACTTTTAATATTGACTGAATTCTAAATTTAAATCTAAATTTAATTTTAAATTTAATTCTGTTTTTAATCTAAATTACTTTAATTAATTAATTAATTGGTTAATTATTGTAATTATTAATTTACTTAAAGGTGGACTTTATTAGAAAATTTTTGGCTGTTATCATAAATTAAATATAAGAAGTCGAAAATAAAAAGATTTTGTGAAACATAAACAAAAATACTTGTTTACGTAAACTTAAAATACTTACAATACTTACAATACATTGTTGTTGCATACGCCCATTGTGTGGCCGAGAGCTCGCTCGAAGTCATTAGTAAAACAAAAGAAGGAATGCGGCGGCCGGCACTGTAACACAATAGGGCATCGTTAGTAAGACAATAAGGATAAGACCAAAACTTTAATTTTAACTTTAAAAATTTTAAATCTTAATTTTAAATTAATTTAGTTTTACTCTAATTATAAATATATATATTTCATTATTAATTATATCATTGTAATTTAAGTTTTTGCTTAATATATTGTAAATACTGTGGATAAGACTAGAAGTTTTAACTCAACTTACCTAATTACTACTTTAATTTAACTGTTTTAATTGTTTTTTACTTTGTTTTAATTAATTTCACTTAACTATAAAACTTTAATATTAATTTTACTAAATTAAATTTAAATTCTTTTAAGAGGCTTATCCACATTATATTAACTAGCAGTACTGAAATATATTTAAGTTTTAAATTCAATTCTAATTTCAATACTGCTTTACAAAGGTTTTAATATTTAATATTTAACTCAATATTTGTTTAATACTTAGTTGGTAACAAAGTTTTAAAATAATTATTGAATTTATAAAGTGGGTCAATCCTTGTTGTTTTAAGTATATATATTGATTAGACTTTTGTCATCAATATTAGTTTAAGTTTTAAATTGTTATTGACAGGGTTATTGCCCAAATAGCTAGTAATAAGTAAAAGGTCTATTGACAACTTTTTTATAAGCTGACACAATCCCCCGAATACAAGATGTTCGGTTTCCGCACACCCGAGAATAAGGTTGGACAGGCATCCACATCTGGTGCAGCACGGCAAACTCCACCTGAAAAAACACAAGGATTAGTGAAGGAAGCGCAAAAGAAATTGACAATAAACAAGGAGAAAGCGGAAAGTTCGCCCAAACATCGAAGCAGGGCCATGGAGGCGAAATCATGGGTCGTTAAAGCGAAAATACATTTGAGTCAATCCAGAAATACTAAAACAGAAATAAAAAATGAAGTCACGCTAGCTATTGATAAACTTTATCAGATAATTAAAGAATTAGAGGGAGATAAAAACAGGGAAGGAAAGGAAGAAGGGAAGAAGGAAGAGAAGAACGATAGTAAAGAACTGGAAAAAGAGGAAAAGGACAAAATGTACGAAAAAATGTATGAAATGAAAAAATCTTTAATACAGAAAATGGAGGAACATGAGGAGTTAATAAAACAAAGTAATTTAAATATAAGTGATTTAAAAACTACATTGGATAAACATCAGGAAATTCAAAATCAAACCTATACTTATGCTAGTGCCGTGACGAAGGGAATGAAAAGACCACAACAGACAGCTCTGCATTCTGTTGTGATCACATCAAAGAATGAGATAGATACAGGCGAGGAGGTCTTAAGTAAAATAAGAAAGACCGTAAACGCGAAGGACGGTGGAGTAGCAGTGGAAAATATAAGAAAGGCTAAGGACAGAAAAGTGATTGTTGGATGTAGGACAGAAGAAGAGAAAAACATTCTAAAAGAAAGATTAAAAACAGCGGAAGACCACTTAGAAATAAAAGATATCAAAAACAAAGACCCCTTAATTATTCTAAGGGATGTACTAAACTATAACTCTGATGAAGAGATAAAAACAGCTTTTAAAAACCAAAACAAAGATTTAATAAAAGAGGAAGATAAAATAGAAGTTTTGTACAAGAGGCGAGCCCGAAACCCACAAACAAGTCACGTCGTCCTAAGAGTGCCCCCGCAAGTATGGAAAAAGGCGACAGAGGCAGGCAAAGTGCGCATTGACCTGCAACGAGTGCGGGTCGAAGACCAAAGTCCACTCGTGCAGTGCTCAATGTGCCTTAGCTATGGACACCCTAAACGTCTATGCCGTGACACGTTAAAGACTTGCAGCTATTGTGGGGGCCTAGATCACACGAAGGCAGACTGTGACGATTGGATCGCCAACAAGGAACCAATGTGTATCCTATGTAGAAGGGAAAACATGGATAGATGTAATCACAATGTTTTCGACCAGGAATGCCCGGTGAGGAAGAGGTGGGACGCGATAGCGAGATCTGCTATAGCGTACTGCTAAGGTCCTCCCGGGCATTCACAAAAACTGGAAACCAAATATTAAAATGAAAATGGTGATCGAGGACAGAAGGGTCTACTCCAGCTGGCTGGAAGGAAAAATGTGGAACCTAGACAAGGGAAGAAATGTATTTTGGCATGAGGTTCCGCCCATTATAAAAGATGGGCGGGCTTCAAGCAACGAAGAGCTGGATGGGGTACCCATGATTCTTCGCCACCCAAAAGACCGAAGGCCTGAGGACGGAGCAGACCACAAAAAGGAAACAAAAGAGGAAATGGCAGCAAACGTGGCGTTGCATGGTTATTCATGCAACCAGTCATTGATGGAGGGCGGTTCATCGAGGATCGCGGTGGATGTTCTGTTGTCCGGCCAGAGGACAAAAGGCAGTACCGAAGACCAACGTTCGGAGGACGGAGCGGACCTAGCAAAGGCACAAAATATGGAAATGGCAACAAATGTGGCGTTGCATGGTTATTCATGCAACCAGACATTGATGGAGGGCGGTTCATCGAGGATCGCGGCGGATGTTCTGTTGTCCGGACAGAGGACAAAAGGCAGCACCGAAGACCAACGGTCGGAGGACGGAGCGGACCTAGCAAAAGCACAAAACACCGGAATGGCAGCAAATGTGGCGTTGCATGGTGATCCATGCAACCAGACATTGATGGAGGGCGGTTCGTCGAGGACCGCGGCGGACGCTCTGTCCCCTGACCAGAGGACGGAAGGTGAAAAAGAATCAAAATTGAAAGAGGTTTATGAGGGAAACAGACAAATAGAAATAAAAATAGTAAGGAATAATAAGCATGTAAATGTAAATCTAAATGTAAGAGAAAATGTAAATGTAAAAATCAACTTACCGACTCCCTTCGTTGGAAAAGTCGACGCACGTAGTATCCTAGGCGAATATAATGTACCAAATCAGCCGAATGGGCACCAGAAATCTGGAAAACAAATAATGGTGCAAATGCTGCGGCAGAAAAGGCTTGGCCATTGTGCGGCTTCCTTGTGAGTATGACTAGCATACTCAGAGTGAATGCCGCACCCTGCACAACACAACATTTGCACCATTGTTTTTAGTAAATAAATTTTACACACAATGTAATATTAATAGTTATAAAATAAAAGCTGTAAATAAAGTCTCCGATCACAACATGTCGGGGGATCACGGGAAAAAAAAAAAAAAAAAAAAAAAAAAAAAAAAAAAAAAACTGCACGCCCGACGATATTACCGCAGCGGCAGTTGGAGAATTATGCAGAGATCAGCACAAGCTTGCATTAATATTATCATTCTATCTACCTAAATATTCAGTTATTGTCTGCGAATTTATTTATAACTAGCTTTTACCCGCGACTCCGTCCGCGCGGAATAAAAAATAGAAAACGGGGTAAAAGTTATCCTTTGTCCTTTTCCTGGTTCTAAGCTACCTGTCCACCAATTTTCTGTCAAATCGATTCAGCCGTTCTTGAGTTATAAATAGTGTAACTAACACGACTTTCTTTTATATAATATAGATAACAATTAATTATTAATATAAATAGCTTTAGGTGTGTTCCTTCATTTAAACGAGTTTCTTTTAAGAGACAAAAGACGGAAGTCTTTTTTAAGTAATATGCCCATGGTAACAGAGTTAGAAATTTTCATAGGAAAAATGTTGTTGTAAATATAAGTGAAATTTGATATGCTATAGTGTGAACGTAACTTCTCTCCAAAAGGTCTAGAGTAGAAGTTAGTTGAGTAGGGGCCGATGTATGAACGGAGTAATAAAATAAAACAAATATAACAGAGTTTTATTACTTAAAAAAATTAAATAAATTTATCAAAATATCCTTTCAATTTTATTCTCAAGAGAGCTATTATAAATGTAAATCTGGGCAGCCGACACAAAAGAATGTCGGCAAAATAATCCCGCACACCTGTGTCTATATTATTTATTTTAACACTCCACAGTAAATTAAATTTTAAACAAAACTGTTATTAATAATCCTAAAAAATATTAATTAAATGGTGATCCGTGTACCAATTGTTTTTTTAGTAATGCTACATACTTGAGTACGTCAAAACCCGCGAAAAACATTACCCTGCCAGAAGTTTCCTTTCAAGAAAAATTGACGTAGCAATTTACACGTTCGTAGAAAATGGAAAAAGATGACAAGTCTTTAGCAATTCATATTGCACCATCCGGTTCTTTTTTCCGTGACAAATAAAGGCAATTTCAACACCCCTACTAAATCAAATGTAACAAAAGAAACGGCTTTACAAGATAACACGATTACGGTAATGTTTTATAGGTATTTTACACGTTGAATAAATTTCAATAAATCGATAATCACAATATTACTAATATTATAAATGCAAATGTTTGGATGGATAGATATTTGTTTGAAAGTATCTCAAGAACGGCTCAACAGATCTCGATGAAATTTGGCACAGATGTAGATCTTGGTCTGGAAGAACACATAGGTTACTTATTATTATTTTTTTAATTGTGCGCGGACGGAGTCACGGGTGACAGTTAGTAAAATTATAAAATGCGAATGTTTGGTTGTATGGATGGATGTTTGTTAGAAGGTCGGCTCAAGAGATCTCGATGAAATTTGTCATTAATATAGAATATAGTGTGGAATAATACATAGACTACTAATTAATTTTCATTTAAATTATTTCCACGCGGACGGAGACACAGGTCACAGCTAGTCAATAAATAATTGTATGAACTCAGATAAATTATCTAAGTAAAACATAACTGGTAATAAAGAGAAAATTTTTGTATATTTACAAAACTGAAAAACTACTTGACTGATTTCAAAAATACCTTCTCCATTAAAATGCTACATTATCCTCGAGAAACGTAGGCTGTATTTAATATTCTTGTAAAATGTTTAAAAATGTCTAGTCATACATATGTGTTATATTAATGTATTTACTAACATGTGCTTCATATATTTTGAATGTGCCCTATGATATAAAACGCGAACACCCTCGCTTTGTAGTGTGAAAGTGTATCTTACAATTTCCTTTGAGATTATCCTGCTTGATGTTACGAATATACTTGTTGCCTTTTACATTTTGTTCTTTGAAAAGTGTTTGTGATCGTTACCTTTGCAAGTTATATGTGAATTTTAAAGTGCAATTCTTCGTCTCGATTTTTTTTTGTATACTTCACAAGATTCTAACAACTTTTATTAGTTTTACTAATTAGAGTAAGTATCTATCGCAAGTGAACCGAAAATAGCGAAATAAAAATCGTCCCACAGTCAGTTAAAAACGCAATTTTATTTCTGAAATTAAGTGTGTTTATATTATTTAAAATCCTGTCCTTATAACTAGTTAAATTAATTAAACTTAAGTTTTCATCAAAACTTCCGAAAAATAACATATCTTCATCTCTGTTATTACTTTTGAAAATATAGAGTAACAAACACGTTTACATCATTACCCAGCTTTGAACATTGGGCCGATTGATCGGTAGATCGGCCCAACGGTAAACAACCACTTTCACAATGCTGTATTTGAACGGTCCGTATCATATGGCAATTGATTGAATTGATATGAGCATAACCCAATTTTTTTGTCTACCAACATTGAAAATGAGGTGAACAGTACAGAGCTTGCATCATTAAGAATACAATACGTTGGCTTGATAAAGTCGATTAAAGGTAGGCAAATGTCTATAGTGGTGGTTTCGCTATTTCGACGAATGTAGGTGGCTGCTTATTCGTTTACCACCTTAACAATATAACTGTACTCCTTATTTTGTACTCGTAAACATATAATAAAAAATAAAAAATCCAATCAGCGAAAAACACATAAAGAACTTATTTAAGCTCGTCCATTAATTAAGATGCATAGGTAAAGTAATGTAGACTTAAGTATTTGCAATTAAAATACTTTCAAAAGCCTTGACTTTCAAAGGATTGCAACTGGAATGGCGGTTGGATTTCTTTTACTTGTATAATCCACAGAGAACTGGTCATTAGTAACAGTTCTTTGATTTTATATGTTACAAAAAAAAAAAATTTAAATGAATCAAGTATGAATAAGGATGTCATTTTGATAGATTCTCAGATGTTCGTGTAACTACGTATTGTTAATTGTAATCTTACAATATAAAGGCAAAAGTTTAGAGATTAATGGTGAATGTTTGTTATAAGTTATCTCCAGAACCGCTAAACGCATCTCGCTGTCTGGATGAAAATATAGGTTACTATTTTTTTTTTTGATTGCTTGAAATTGAAACGTGACCAGTTCAATTTTAAGTAAGAGCATAAATGTAATATACGAATATTAATTCAAAATATATTAAATAGGAAACAGAAAATATATATTCGCATAAGCATACAAAATTATGTGAATAGCTTGTTACAAAATTGTGACACATAGCCGGGAGCGTCGCGCGATAGCAATTATTCATATCAAATGTAATGTACGTGTTGGCAATTTGTAGTTACGCCCTAAACCACACGCTGACTACCACAAATTTAAATAAATCGACAAATTGTGAACTTCAACACTAGGAATATAACTGTTACTATATTATTATAAACAGGAAATTTTAGAACTCGGTTTTTATACCATACAAAAATTACTCGTACTAAACGAATTTTGATAGAAAGACTAATTGATAATGTTTCTCACAGGTTTATATGTATGCCCGTTCAATTGTATTAGAGCTGTTTTAATTAACTTACTAAACCTTGATATAGCAGAAGCAAAAAGTAAAAAAAATAAACGATTGACATTTTTAATTTTTAAGTGCATAAACTTTCTCTGTCGTCAGCAGAAAACTACCAAAATTTAATCAAATATGGCTAATAGTTTAGGAACGCTAAAAAAAAAATGATTTTCATTTACATAATAGATTAGTTTGAATTATTTTATAAAGTAAAATTTAAAAAATTGAAATATCATTAAGTGAATATCATGTTCGCGATAATGTTAAAACAAAAACCTTTCATAAGTTGAAAGGGTCTTCAGTCTAAACGTGTATTCGTGTAATGGCCTACTAAAGCAGCCATACTAGGAGCTCAATTACCATAAATTTAAGGGTCGACTGAACTGTACTTTAAGGACAATGAAACAGTCAATATCATAATACGCATCATTTATTTTTATATCAAGTAATAAAGACAACAGATGTTAGACAATTTAATTAAAATCTCTTACAATTATTTTGCATATTGAAAAAAGTTAGCTTCATATCTATGTTATTTTAAAATTTGTACTTGTACATCAACCTGCCCGTATCCCTATGGAGGGTCGGCACAGTATGTACTATTCCTCCATACATCTCTATCAGCCGTCATATCTGAATTTACCCCCTTCTTACGCATATCCTCTTTCACACAATCCATCCATACTTTCTTTGGTCTTCCTCTAAATTTAAAATAATAATAATAATAATTTAAAATTTGTACTTGCACGTTATATTTAATTAAGTAAAACTTATTATATTATTTTGTATGCTTTTATTGAAAAATACACGTTATTTTGTACATCGAAATAAAGTTTTCAAACTCACGTAGCGCGTACATTTCATTCGCGTATCAACTGTCATTGGAACAAAGATTTCAATTAAGTAGAGCCGGCCGGGTGTTGCCGATTGGAGTATGTTGACTGTATTTTGATTACATTTTAGAACTATACTAGTATGTCTAGATGTAGAATATCTAGGTTTCTGCCTAAAGTTAATGAAAAGCGTATTTATAGAATTTGAACACTAAATTCATTATTTTTTTTTAAAAGTGGTAAACGAGCAAAGGCCACCGGTGACCAATAGTTGGGAATAAGAAAATCCATAGACATCTGAGACATCTGAAAGTATTTCAATGCTTACTGATTCGTCGAACTTTAAGAAACAGCGAAGGGAACAAAAAGAGTTATGTACCTGAACTTTTTAATTTTTCAAATTTCTCTTTTTAAACAGTGTTTGTTAAACTATTAATGTAATATTCTATTTGTATTATATTTGTTCAAATGTAGTTCAGTTACATTGTAATAATAAGGGAGGAAGTAATATAACTTTGGTTTGGATATCGTAAATATTTGCGGTTGCAATAAAACTATGCTATAAACTGAGTTTTACTTAGCGGAATACTGCTTTAATGTTATTTATTGTTTTGTTTGTTAATATAATTGTAAAATTAATATCCAAAAATACAGTTAGATGCGTAAGGTTTTGATTAGTTACATAACTAACTATTGAAAATTTCTGATACACCTGTGTTTTTATTCATCGACAAATCTCAAAATCTAAAACAAACTGAATGATTTTGAATAATATAGGAAACGGCTAAAACACTCACGTATATTTGTCCGGTGTCGGCACCGACTAGTTTCGAGCCCATCGGGGGCCCTTCATCCTATATTAGTTAATGATAATGTCTCACGAAAGTTTGAATAATTGTTATGAACAATAATTTTTGTTTTGGCGTTTTAGTTAAAAATTTACTGTGAAATGTTACTTTAAAAACAAAATAATCTCTCCTTAAAAAATAATTTTTGTATACGACTTCTTAATTTCTGTACATTCCACGACATTGTGTACATTCAGGCACAAAACAAAGCTATTTGACTTAACAAACGTAATCGAGATAATCTCATTGCGTCGTTGCGTTCCCATCTGGGTAATGCAACTTATATGCTAATGTATGAAGAGGTCCGCAATTCTGAAAGCCAACGAGTCCGTTAAATATAAATTTATTTGTGTAGACAAAAAAATGAGTGTTTTTTTTTTAAATTAAAGTAATTTAGAGGAAATTTCTCGAGAGTTAATCTGGGTGAGGTAAAAGAGTTCTATACTATACAACATTGTTAAAATTTTTATGGTACTGTTTACCAAAAAAACAATTACTGTTTTAGATTTGGGGTTTACAACAGTTATATCAATTTAATACTAGATGTGTTTTTAATTATAAGAATCCAATTTAAGAATCCAAAGGAGTTTTAATGCATTTCTAACTGTTAGAAAAATATAAAACAAATAAGATATGTTCCATATATTGAAAGAAACATTTTGTATAACTTATATTTTACAAATTATGAAAAGGTAGAAATTTTCGCCAGCACTCATAAAGCACCGCTTTTGCTACTATAGTATTTATCTTTTAATAAGTTATAAATTAAGGAAATTCGAAATACGTACATGGTCCTTAAAATAAAAAAATTAAAATTCCACGCAATTCTTTTTGTATAGTCTTAATTAAATGTAAACTTGGAGGTAAAGAGTAGCCAAGTTTGTTTACAGAACAGGCTGTATATTGAACTACGGCGTTTACGTAACAAAGCCAATTGCTCTTACCAAATGATCACTTCAAATGAACCGTTTATTCCGTAAACATTTGTTCACATAAAATATTAACAGAAGCGTCGAGAAGTATATTTGTTTTTATTATTACAAACTTTAATTAAATAAGCCTATTAAAAATAGTGTTGAACAAAATAACTTTTACGCCTTCGATGATTAAAAAAAATAATTCCCCAAAATTAACCTATTGTTTTCTAAAACAAGAATGGTAAATTAGATTTTGTAATTCAAACATAGGTCACGCGTTTAAATATACGTTAAGCTAACAAGCCATTCGTATTGGCAAACTGTTCAGCGGAGAGTCGCAATCCAATCCGAATCAAAATGCAAACATTGTAAGAGCGCTTCGAGCTTGCATGATTGCGAGCGGTGCTGTTAAAATGTCGTGTTTACTTTCCTATGAGAATACAATGACATATGAATATCAAAACTAATGTTTACCTTTACTGTGAGTTTAGCTAAAAACAGACTATAATATTATCCCGATAAAGAGAAAATTAGAAAATCATACAAATAATTTTGATATAGACTAACTTAGATGAGTGTTTATTACAACATAATTTCTGAAAGAGTTTAACGGATCTGGATGAAATAAAGATAAAGTACAGCCTGGGATAGCCTATAGCTACTTTTCATGAAGGAAAAATATACGATACTGGTGGGACAGATTTATTATTGGCTTTCATACAACTCAATAAATCTGTAACGATATAAAGACTAAGTTTTTTTTTTAAATTACATTTGGATAAAGCCACTAGTTACCAAACTGTTATCAAATAATGCCGATCTAATAGGTGGTATACTAAGAAAGAAATTTGTTATTTCCCAGCTCGACATAGTGAAGACATTTAAAAGTTTACCAACACTTTAATAATTAAGGTGTACTAATTGTTTCTGATAAATGTGGGCCTAGTACGAATATTTACAATCGCCTTCGTATCGTCATCGCCAATTATGTCCGATACAACAAATTTTAATATAATTTTGTCGATGATGATACAATGGTGTTTGCTACAAATGTTCCTGCTAGGCCCACAGGTGAATTGTATCAATAAATATAATGAAACTATTTTAGTTTTTGTTGTGTTTTTGTTGTATTTCCGGATTTGTTCAAAACTGCAATTGTTTCCCCTATTTTTAAATCAGGTAACAACCAAGAGGTTTCCAATTATAGACCCATATCCCTGCTTTCTACCATGTCCA
This sequence comes from Papilio machaon, assembly GCF_912999745.1. Classification (NCBI taxonomy): domain Eukaryota; kingdom Metazoa; phylum Arthropoda; class Insecta; order Lepidoptera; family Papilionidae; genus Papilio; species Papilio machaon. The sequence goes on from NC_060002.1 coordinate 2,397,110, forward strand.
AGATTCTAGAACGACTGGTCAATACGAGGTTGACTAACTATCTCGAAAAAAACCAGTTGCTAGCAGACAATCAGTATGGTTTTCGCAAGGGAAGATCAACGGATGATGCCGTCTTGGAACTAACATCTAAGATTAACCAATACGTCGACAGTGGAGAGAAAGTAATTTGTGTATTCCTAGACCTAAAAAAAGCTTTTGACACAGTTTCTAGACCAATTCTATTATCGAAGCTAGAAGCTCTAGGAATCCGCGGTCATGTCCTCAAGTGGTTCCAGAGTTACCTAAAAGGAAGAAAACAATATATCAGAGTTAATAATGTGCTCAGTGATGCTTTGACATGCAGTTTTGGAATTCCACAGGGAAGTACCTTAGGCCCAACCCTTTTCTTAGCCTATATTAACAATCTCCCCAAAGTGCTACCGTCCAATGCCCACTCTCTCTTGTTTGCCGACGACACAGTCCTTTTGTTTCATGGCCAAGACTGGCAAAAGGTGCATAAAAGTGCAGAAACTGGACTCAAGAGCGTGACAGCCTGGCTAGAGAACAATTTACTAACCTTGAATGCTTCTAAATCCAAATACTTATGCTTCACTAAGACCGATAATTACTTCCAAGGTCTAGGCCAAACTATCACGTTACATACCTATTCATGTAATAATGAACATCCAGGTCAATGTACTTGCGACGTACTTACAAGAGCCAAAAGCATTCGATATCTCGGCGTACAGGTCGACGACACTCTAAGCTGGAAGGAGCACATATCACACATTTGCACACGGGTCAGAAGGCTTATTTATATATTCAAGCAACTGCGTACAGTCGCAAATAAAAAGACTCTCATCCTAACTTACAAAGCGCTCTGTCAAAGTGTTATTTACTATTGTGTGACGGTATGGGGTGGAGTACCGAAAACAAGGCTGATTGATCTAGAAAGGGCACAAAGAGCAGTACTGAAGGTACTAATGCGACTTCCGTACCGACATTCTACCAATGCATTATATGAGGAGTCTCAAGTGCTCTCAGTTAGGAAGCTCTTTATACTCCAATCCCTGCTAAGATACCACCGCACTTCAGCCAAACTGTTGCTACACTCGTCAAAAAGAAAACCACGCTGCCCTATACCTCTTATCAAAACTAGTTTTGCGCAAAGGCACTATAACTTTCTTGGGCCTTTGATATATAACCAAATATTAGCTCAGTGCGACATCAACCTAGGAGCTCTAAACTACTTTAAATTCAAAAAATACGCAACGCAATGGCTATTGACTCTCGACTATGACCAATCTGAAAATCTTTTAAAAATAAAACAATAAAAAGTGAAAAAAAAACATCAATATAAAAATAAATTAACATCCATGACTATGCACACACACACACACTCGCACATACACAAACACACCCCACAAATACACTTATTTAATATCATATTTTTGTACTGTAGTAACGTAAGATCATAAATAAGAGAAGGCGCTGTCTCCTGTAACACAGGTTACACCTAGCACAGGTGACAGAGCTCTATTAAATTTGTAAAAATATATTTAGTTCAATAAAGAATTTTTTTTTAAATTTTTTTTTTGTTTATACATACAAGTTTAATATAAGATTAAATTCTAATATTCGTCAATTCTGTATCTAAGTATCCTCTACAGATGCCATGCCATAAGTCATTGTGTTAGTGATAATTTATATAATATTCCGCGCGCAGTTAAAAAATGGGGGGGGGGGGTTATGAAAAATAGATGTTGGCCGATTCTCAGACCTACTGAATATGCTCACAAAATTTCATGAGAATCGGTCAAGCCGTTTCGGAGGAGTATGGCAACGAAAACTGTGACACGAGAATTTTATATATTAGATTTAATATCTTACTTATAATATTATACATGCGAATGTTTAGATGTATGGACATACATACATAGGTTACAAATTACGCTACAACTTTACAAATTACGTTACGTTACAAACGTTACAAATTACGCTACAAAATTAAGTTCTTTTTTAATACCGAGCGGACGGAGTCGCGGGCGACAGCTAGTATGTATAACATATATGTCGGAGGAAGTCATTGAAGGAGTTGCTTGTTGATTGTACCTTTTGTAAACCTTAATTGAATTTAATACGAATTTTTACATTGTTATAATTCCTAAAACATATTTCTGAAAACAAATTTGTAATTATAATAGAAACTAAAGAAAGTAGGAAGTTATCAAGTCGCCGTAGTCAAATGAATTACTTTGTACGCATAATGTGCAATGTTTAATGTTTATTGAAATTTAAAAGCTTTTCTAATCATTATCAGATTCTAATTTTAATTCGATTTTACTTTATTAGTTACGTTTTTCTTAGATTAAATAACAATATGATTGTAATTTAAGTAATGACCAAAAAAGAGCAGAGCACTTGGCTAGAGTGTGGTCGAGGCGCCATCTTTATATAAGGTACAGTTGTGAGGGAGCTCGTTGTTGTTGTGTGGATGCGATCGAGTTGGATCCTTGAAGTTTGTTCGCTAGTGGTGTTAAAGATTGGTGCTTTGAACTCACTGCTCGGTCTTAAAAGTTATAATTTCTCTTTTCATTATTAATTATCTATGTACATTGAACTATTAAGTACGTGTAACCTAAAAATAACGCGTAACTGTGATTTTAAAGTGATTTAACGTGCTCACATTAAATTAAACATTTTGAAAGACTGTATAAACGTGTTTTGTGCCCGCACTTCACCCTCATGACGCCCACCTAGTCCGGAACTCCTGCAAATGATGTCGTCGAGAAAAGTATTTCTCCGACATCAGAAGTGGGATCGGTGCCGGCACAAAATGAGGATCTACGGACACCAGCAGACGACGGATGGCGTGCACTATTCGAGGCACAGCAAACCAGCATGCGGCTGCTCGTGGAGGCGCTATCCAACCCACCGAAAATGGAAGACAATACCATCACGCTGCCTAAATTTGAACCGGAAGATGCAGACAGCGACGCACGTGCCTGCCGACCGCAAGACAAGCAGCAAACAACTCCGTTCTTCGAGCGCCCCAACACGGTCGTTGCTACACGGACCTCTGTCACCTGTTTCAAGTGTGGTGTTGAGGGCCACGTTTCATCACGGTGCTCAAAGGCATTTCCGGTAGCAGGCAGCAGCTCCCAACCCAGCGTTGTGAAGCGAGTGGACATGTGCGATGTGAGACCTGTCACCAGAATAATCACTCAATTTGTTACCCCTAAACATGAGACATGTTTGAAGATATTGAGCGACTCCATGGAATTACTTTTGGTTGAAGAATTGTGAGTAAATAGAAACTAAACTTGAAACGACGCTCCTGTCATGTAAGTCTCCTTAATAAGCAGGAAAACAGAAAGCATGTTGATGACTATCAGACGATGACTATAACATAGGAAACATGGTGAGCTCAATCCATTTTATACTAACTAACTACTTATTAGAAAATCATAGCCTTAAAGTACAAATGAATATCTTTAACGAATTCGTAACCATACAGGTCACAGTTTAATGTACATGTGTAATGAGTATAGTCACCTAATGATGATGTTTTAGTTTGTGTTTAAAAGAAATATCTTTTGCTGGTATTTAATCCAGATTACACATTGATACCTCTGGCACTTTCTCATTCAACCAAAACTGTTGTATAATGTTTTCAAGTTTTTCAGTATTACAAATAGCAAAAGTTGACACTAAACTTTTATTTTTACTTGATGAGTTATTAGAGACAGTATCTCCCACCACATATCCAAAGAGTGTATTTTGTAAGACAGGACCATTAAGTATACAATTTAATATTACCATTCAAAAGTATGTTAAAATATACATCAGCTCCTAAAAGTAATGAAAGCTCATCAGGTACGTTGAAATTATCATCAGACAAAAATACATTCTTTGGTAATTTGTACTGCTTTATATCAATCTGTTGTTAAGGCAATTGTGTGGTTATAGAATAAAGATAAAATAACTTTATTGTTTTCCCTATGGGTATGGGACTGGTGTCCAAACTAGGGTGATACCCTATGTGATGGATCACCAGGCGCCCGCCCCACAGACCACAAAATATACAATTGAACATAGTACAATCAAATTTTACAAAGTGGTTATGATTTTAATTAGTTATGATAACAATGTTTATATTTTTCAACAGAGGTTTGCTATTAAGAGTTACAGTGTGATGTATGTGTATGTGTGTATATGTGTGTGTATGTGTTAGGTGTATGTTATGTTCGTATTACAGTGGATGAGCGTTTGTGTTTGAATTTTGTATGTATGTTGTACAGAACTTTCTCTGTTTCTTCATAATCTAACTCTTCTAACCATTTAGAGAGCTTTGCCTTACACAGTCTTTTAGTTAGTGGAAATAAATCTAAAGATTTGTTTAGTTTGTTGATAGAATAAACTACATTACATTTAATGTGCAGTTGCACACCTTGCACTGGAGAATAAATATCAAGATGCTTCCAAGAAATATGTTTACCTTTAACCTAATATTTCTGATTGTTTTTTTTATCATTTGAAAATTTTAGTTGATATTGAAAAGCATGTTTACCAGGCCTGTGGATTTAACACAAATGTAAAATCTAATAAATTCATTAAGATACCAGAACAATAATGTTGAATATTTGTATGTTCAAAATTGTTAGAGAAAAATTCAAAGTTCAAAGGTCAAATCTTGACAAGTGTTGGATAATTCAAGACATAGTGTGCTGTTGTATGGACATTTTTAGTTGAATTAATTTCACAACAGCCATGTAGGTGAGCTGTTGTGTAAACATTTTAGTAGACATGGTTCTTGATAAACAAAATTAGCAGTAAAATTAGAAAGTCAGTAAGAAATTCCTGTGATTGTAAACATTGTTTCATTACACTTTAACATTAATTCATGATGTTGTCCCTTGCCTAAGGGCGGGAGTGTCGCGAACGCACGCGAATTAGTTCGGTAAAGAAAAAAAAAAAAAAAAAAAAAAGTATTTGAACTAGCAACATTTTTCTCCTGTCAACTTCGGAATGTTTTCATTATGGAGGGTGGTGTTTGACTCACTTTGGCTGAATAATATGAGAGGGCGGACAGAGATTGCGATTCAGTTTTGATGCTGAGAAGCGGTTGGTAAGCGATGATTCAGGGAAACAGTTGGTGAGCGATTATACAGTTTCCCTTGGTATCAGAGGTACAGTTTATATGCGATGTTACTGTGTCATGTATGTATCAATGCGGTGGGTTGTTTGTTGGTATTTGTCAGAGAGGTTTAGACCGTGTGGATAGGGATGGCTATATGGGGTGGTGGAGGCAATTTGGGGTTCGGAACCCTTGCTTTAGGATGTCCATCTTACATAGGGATCGACGGGGTGCGTAGGTGCCTCGATTGAGTGACGAGTGCGGCCCGATTTGGAGTTAAAATCGACGGGGTACGTTGGTGCCTCGATTCAGATGCGTGTGCACATGCGTGTGTAGGTGCGTATGTTCAGAGTGGACGGTTCGTGACTGCAGTGATAGAGGTGTAGTTTTGTTAGAGGCGTGGTGGCCATTGAAAGTCAAACCAGTTAAGGGCGAGGTGGCCATTAAATTGACAGTTAAGGGCGAGGTGGCCATTAAATTGACAGTTAAGGGCGAGGTGGCCATTAAATTGACAGTTAAGGGCGAGGTGGCCATTGAAAGTCAAACCAGTTAAGGGCGAGGTGGCCATTAAATTGACAGTTAAGGGCGAGGTGGCCATTGAAAATAAACTATTAGAGATAAAGGCGAGGTGGCCGTTGAAAGAAATAAGTTTAAAATTTAAAAGCGAGGTGGCCTATGGATGTTACTGTTATTATTATTGTACTTCTGAGGTTTTGATGGTTGTGATATGTTTGTTTAGTCAACAGTAGCCGAACTCTACCGAAATATTTTCTTATTTCAGACAACGATGATGCGCGGCCTTCAACATCACACGAGGCCGTGTGATATGTCAGGACGGCCGTGTCGGAGGAAGTCATTGAAGGAGTTGCTTGTTGATTGTACCTTTTGTAAACCTTAATTGAATTTAATACGAATTTTTACATTGTTATAATTCCTAAAACATATTTCTGAAAACAAATTTGTAATTATAATAGAAACTAAAGAAAGTAGGAAGTTATCAAGTCGCCGTAGTCAAATGAATTACTTTGTACGCATAATGTGCAATGTTTAATGTTTATTGAAATTTAAAAGCTTTTCTAATCATTATCAGATTCTAATTTTAATTCGATTTTACTTTATTAGTTACGTTTTTCTTAGATTAAATAACAATATGATTGTAATTTAAGTAATGACCAAAAAAGAGCAGAGCACTTGGCTAGAGTGTGGTCGAGGCGCCATCTTTATATAAGGTACAGTTGTGAGGGAGCTCGTTGTTGTTGTGTGGATGCGATCGAGTTGGATCCTTGAAGTTTGTTCGCTAGTGGTGTTAAAGATTGGTGCTTTGAACTCACTGCTCGGTCTTAAAAGTTATAATTTCTCTTTTCATTATTAATTATCTATGTACATTGAACTATTAAGTACGTGTAACCTAAAAATAACGCGTAACTGTGATTTTAAAGTGATTTAACGTGCTCACATTAAATTAAACATTTTGAAAGACTGTATAAACGTGTTTTGTGCCCGCACTTCACCCTCATGACGCCCACCTAGTCCGGAACTCCTGCAAATGATGTCGTCGAGAAAAGTATTTCTCCGACATATATATAAAAAATAAATAACAATTGAATTTAAATAACAATCACAATATGAAATTAATATTATGTTCAATTATTATTCAAATTATATTTTACGTTGAAATGCTAAATTAAAGGAATTAAATTATTCACTAAACAATGGAGTTTATTTCAAATGACTCATTTTACAACAAAGGGAATGTTAACTTTGTCGTTTCATTTATTTAATTTGGCATTGAAAAAGTTTTCCATGTTTCGAAATGATTAAACAAGGCAGATATCAAGAAATTCATTTTCATCACATCATTGAAGAAAATAACCTATAACATTGAAAAAAACTTATTTTTATTCTGCGATTTTTTTTTTGCAATATTAAG